>NW_027450664.1:60000-181000 GCF_964194025.1 Convolutriloba macropyga | reverse complement strand
AGGGAAATATTAACAAAAACTTTTTGTTTGACTGAAAGGGATCAAGTTTATGAAGTGTCATTTTTGAAAAAAAAAACGAGAAATTATTACAATTCCTACGGTGGATTTGGATTGGATATATGAGATATACAAGAAAGTGAAAAAAAAATTCGCGATACGGCAAAAATTTTAGTTTTCTGTAGCAACACATGGATCCTGACTTTGATTTGGAAATTGAATTGAAAGTAAAACTGTATGGTGGATTGATTGGGATCGAAAATGTTTTTTAGACACTCATTTCAAAAACTTTAAAGATTTGCTTTTGCACGCTATTCTTCACGACGCTTCTGGTTTTTGAGTACAGTGAAAACGGGACATGGTTTTTTCATACGTTTTAACCTGTCCAGTTAAGGTAATCAATGATATGATTATCTTGGTCATTTGACTGGTAATGCTTTTTGCCTATTAATAAAAACTGTTCAAAAACATATAATAGTTTGATTGGAATGTTGGCTACAAGAGTGGTTAAACCTTGAGGATTTTTAATGCCCCGAAATAGAACGTTAGAAACTCTACTAGGGAGCACCCAATTTTTTACTTGCATTCAAGAACTAGCCCAAAACACCAGAAAAGGAAAAAATGTGCGAGAATTAAGGCTCAATTGTTCTACTACTGGCTGATCAATGAAAAATTGTCGATTAGAAAAGATAGCGTCGTCTGTACTCCCAGTGAAACTGTTTCCAAATTTGATCGTTTACAGTTGTTTAACGGATGAGAATCAATTGAATGCTACAATAGTCACGGAGGAAAAAGCTGACAGTCGGGGACAAATTTTTTTGAGGAAAGAGCAAGTTGTTCGCACCATAGCCGAAATAGAATATTTCAACAAAAACGTCCAAATTTAGAATATTTTCAACTGTATCAAGTCTGTGTAAGAGAAAATGCAAAGAAGGATTCTCACTTTTTTGTCTATGCCGAAGCGGTCTATTACAGTGCAATTGTCTGAGAATAAGCTGAACATTTGATTACAAAAAGAAGACAAAACTCTCGTTATACAACTTATGAATTTTTCAAAGCAGACTAACTAAACTATTATTATTGTTCAATTGATTTTAAAAAATTATTATTGTGTTTAAGCTCATTTTTGGATAAACACTAATTCTTATGATTTCAACTGACGATCAGATTTGAGCGTGGCAAAACTGCTATTTCTAGGTCTATTATTTGATGAGAATCAGCAAATTTGCAGTTCAAGAGCGCCAAGATCAGAAGTTGTTCATTTTTCAACAAAATTTAGAATGGTTCTTCTCATTGCAGTATCTCTAATCAAATTGGTGTCTTTTTAATTGGATTGCGAAGAGTCAACATTTTGGTTCACACTCTTGTGCAGTTGGCGTTGCGCTTTCAAACCCAAAACTAAGAATTAAATTAGTGCAATGGATGGCGGTCGACTCTTCGTGCAATGGATGGCCCATCTTGTTGTGGCAAACGGGAACTGATTTTCAAAAAGTTTTCGCAAGAAACTTTTTAAAATTTTTTTCGATCACTCTTTTATTTCTATCGCCATAAACAACAAAAGTTTGAGTCCTCAGAAAGAAATATGAATTTAGAGTTTAAAATTAGGTTTTTTGTAAGAGTTAGAAGAACTTTGTCGTTTGCTTTTTTTTTCTCTTATCTGTCTTCTTTTGTCTTCCTTTTTCTTTTTTTTTTTGATTTCTGTCTTTCGTTTTTTTCTCGTTCCGTTTTGATTTTCCTTTTCTTTTTTCTTCTGTTATTCTTCCTTTACTTTTCTGTTCTGTTCTATTTTTTCTCTCGTTTTCACTCGCTTTTCTTTCTTACTTCTTTTTTGTTTTTGTTTTAACTTTTTTTCTCTTTTGTCTTTTTTTGGTCTTCGAACTCTCAAATTTTTCTCTATCACTAATCTATCTTTTTTCTCCCGCTTTCCTGTTGCTCTTTGCTTTGCTTTTTTCTCTCTTTTTCTCTCGTTTTCTTTTTTCTGCCTTTATCTCCTCTTTGTTTCTATTTTTTTCTCTTTTTCTTTTTTTTCTCATCCTTTTCTGTCTTTTATCTCTTCCTTTTCTCTTTCTTGTGTTTTTTTCTGTTTTTTTCTTACTTTCTCTCTTCTTTCTTTTCTTTTTCCATTCTCTTGTTCTTTCATATCTTTAATATGATTCTTTTCTACTTTCCTTTTCTAGGTTCCTTTTCTACAATTCTTTGCTCTCTATTTTCTGCTTTTAGTTGCTCTCTTCTTTTCTCTTCTATCGTCTTTCTTTTTTGTTTCTTCTTTCTTTTTTTCTCTCGCAAGTTCCTCATCATTGCTTTTTGCAACGCTCTTTAAATGTGCAGCCTAGCGTGGTACATGAGTTACGGTAAGCAACCATGTAGAAGTTTTTTTGTGCAAGTCTTAATTCTCCTTAAATATGCACTAGAGCAAAACCGAAAGACTTTTTGAACAAAAAGATTGCTGAGTTTGCGGGTAATATATACAAACCGAAAACATTGGTACTTATGACTGTTGAAAGAACGGCATGGGTTCCAGTACGTGTGGTACCAAACAATCTGAGTTTTTATATATTTTTATTCTATTAAATGATTTTCTGGTAACGTTTTTGCGAGCCTGCTAGTATTTACTTAAAATTAGTATATATAAATTTTTTTGACCGTTCTACGTATCTTAGGACGTATTACACGCTTATTTTAATTCCCGCATCATAAGCATGCGGTAGCTCCGGAGTTGTTGATTGTTGTATCAAACCTGAATTTAGAATTCGGATCGTTCGTGCCAGATGTGTTACTTCTACTAAATTCTAAGCCGATCCGACCACAATTTTTTTCAAAATAGCGTTTTCATCATCGAGTGCTTGCAATTCTCCCATCAAAATACTCAGCAGAAAACAATTTTTTTGTTTATCAAAAAACAACCTAAAAACTATTGATTTGCTTCTTGGATTAATTGGATGAACGAGCGTTCTTATTCACTTTGAACTTAATTGAGCCAAAATTTTTTTAGAGATGACTTTTTTTAAATAAAAATACAAAAAACACTCAAATTATACCTCGTTGTTAGATTCTTGGGGCCGAATGATTGGACAAACCCATCCATTTTGACTGATAATTGAATCGTGTGGAAAAATTTAATAAAAATTTCAAGTTCTCACATTCAAAATCAAAATAATTGTGGGACAGTGATCGGCTTTACGCTATTTTTACAGACTGTTAGGTGCGTTCCTCTCTGGCAATTTGTTTCTGCAATTCAGATTCTAATTAAATTTTTCATCAACGTACACACTTCACTTCAAATTTTAGTTCGCGTTCTAGTGGATGTCTAAATTTCGCTTTGTGTGATCATTCTTCTGGATTCTGGCTCGCCATATGACCGCTCAATATAAGGAATTTGACTTTCACAGCACAAAATGTTTCTGTTCAGTAACTTTGATTGTTAACAAACATGTTTCCGTTCTATGGCTGTTTGAAGACAATAGCCTATCGTTGAGATTGCTGAACTGAAATAACGCAGAAATCTCATTTTCATTTCTGTCGATCTGCTTAAATCCTTAATAGCGTAACTATATCCATTCTACAGTTTTAATGGCATTGTTCAAGTTTATTTTTCAAGCTTACGCATTTCTATCTCAGTACAAAAGCAAATACTCTTTTGACAGAGGATCTATACATGAAAACAATTTATCATTCTTAATACACCGAAAGGTAGCATCTTCTCACCGACTTGCAAGAAAATTAACTTTTTGTGCCAAACGCTGCATTACAGAACAGTTGCTATATGTAGTATTATTTAGACCCATGAAGACAGTGGCTTGTCCTACCACGTAAGAGATGGGGTTGTCCTCAGGACAACCATGTCGTTGAAATCGGATAGGACAACCCAACCATTCACAGTGTATAGGACAACACGACCTTTTACATCATAAAAGACAGCCCAACCAATAACATTGGAAAGGAAAATCCCACTCTTTACATGAAAAGACAACTACTTCTACTACAAATTGGTTTATTATTCAACCATTCTCCCTCCATTTCTGTTTGAGGGAAAGATCAATAACCATTTTTGTTTGACTAAAAGGGATCAAGAGGACTGAGTTACTGTTTATGAAGTGTCATTTTTGAGAAAAAAAGGCTCAATGATAACAAATGCAGGGGTGGATTTGGATGGTATTCAAGAGATATACAAAAAAGTGAAAAAAAACTCCCGATACGACAAAATATTTTTGTTTTTCGTAGCAACATGGATCCTGACCTTGATTTGGAAATTGAATTGAAATTGAAACTGTTTGGTGGATTGATTGGGATTGAAAATTTTTCTTTGGACGTTAATTTTAAAAACTTTAAAGGTTTCCGTTTGCATGCTATACTTCACGACGCTTCAAATTTCGAGTACAGTGAAAAAAGGTTCACGATTTTTTCATACGTTTTACTCTGTCGAATTGAACTAATCAAGGTAATGAATATCTTGGTCATTAGACTGGTATTGCCCTTTTGCTAATTAATAAAAACGTTCCAAAAAAACTTATTCGATTGGATTGTTGACTATAAGAGTTGCTAAAAACTTGAAGATTTTTTGTTCCCCAAAATTTAACGTTAGAAATTCAATCGGGAGCACCCAATTTGTTACTTGCACTCAACAAATTGCCCAAACGACCATGAAAAGAAAAAATGCGCAAAAATGAAGGCCCAATTGTTCTACCACTGGCTGATCAATGAAAAATGGTCAATTAGAAAAGATACTGCCGTCTGTACTCCAAGTGAAATTGTTTTCAAATTTGATCGTTCATAGTTGTTTAGCGCATGAAAATCAATTGACTGCTACAAAAGTCAAGGAGGAAAAAACAGACAGTCGGGGACAAATTGTTTTAAAAAAACTGCAAGCCGTTTGCACCATAGCCGAAGAAGAATCTTTCAAAAAAGTATCTTTCAAGTTTAAAATATTTTCAATTGTATCATGTCTATGAAAGAGAAAAGGCAACGAAGGAATCTAACCATTATATCTAAGCCCAAGCGGTCGGTTTCAGTTCAAATGTCTGAAAACAATCTGTACAGTTGATTTCAAAAAACCCAAAAACTCTCATTATACAACTTATGAATTTTTCATTGCAGGCTAACAAAACTAATATTCATGTTCCAATTCATTAAAAAAGTTATTATTGCGTGTAGATTCATTTTACGATAGTTTCTAGTTACCATGATTTCAACTGACGATCAGATTTGTGGTGGCATAACTGATATGTCTAGATCTAGTATTTGATGAGAATCAGCAAATTTGCAGTTCAAGAGCACCAAGATCAGGAGTTGTTCATTTTTATTAAAAAAAATCATAATGTTTCCTCTCATTACAGTATCTCCAATCAAATTGGTGTCTTTCTAATTGGATTGCGAAAATACATTATTTTGGTTCCCATTCTTCTCTTGTGGAGTTTTCGTTGTGCTTTCAAAACCAAAACTGAGAATTAAATTAGTTCAACGAGCAGCCGACTCTTCGTACCAACGGATGGTCCATCTTGTTGTGGCAAAGGGGAACTGATCTTCAACATGTTTTTGCATAAAACTTTTGAGTTTATTTTTCGACCACTCTTTTATTTCAATCGGCATAAACAACCAAAGTTTGAGTCCTTATAAAGTAATATTAATTTAGAGTTTAAAAACTGGATTATTCTTAGAGTTAGAAGAACTCTGTCTTCTTTATCTTCAGTTTTCTTTTGTCCAATTTTCTTCCTTTCTCGTTTGCTTTGCTCTCTCTTATCTGTCTTTTTTGTCTTCCTTTTGCTTTTTTTCGTTCCTCTCTTTTGTTTTTTTCTCGTTCCGTTTTGATTTTCTTTTTCTCCTCTGTTATTCTTCCTTTTTGTCTTTTGTTCTATTTTTTCTCTGGTTTTCTCTTGCGTTTCTATCCTACGTCTCTCTTGTTTTAGATCTTTTCTCTCCTTTGTTTTTTTTCTGTCTTCGATGTGTCAAGTTTTCCTCTTTCACTACTCTATCCTTTTTCTTTCTTTTCTCTTGTTTCTTTTTTCGTTTTTCTCTTTTTTGCATTTTCTCTCATTTGTTCTTCTGTCTTTTCGCTCGATTCTGTCTTTTTTCTTTTTTCTCTTGCTTTCCCGTCTTTTTCTGCTCTTTGTTTTGCTCTTTTTTGTCTTTTTTCTCTCCTTTTCTTTTTTTTCGGCCTTTATCTCCTCTTTGTTTCTGTCTTTTTCTTCTCTCCTTCGCTTTTTTCTCATCCGTTTCTGTCTTCCATCTCTTCCTTTACTCTTTCTTGTGTTTTTTTTCTGTTTTTTCTTACTTTCTTTCTTCTTTCTTTTTGTTCCTTTCTCTCGTTCTTTCATATCTTTAATATGTTTCTTTTCTACTTTTCTTTTCTAGCTTTCTTTTCTACGTTTCTTCTCTCTATTTCTTGCCTTTAAATGCTCTCTTTTTTCTCTTCTATCTTCTTTTTTCTCTTTCATTTCTTTTTTTTTCTCTCTCGCAAGTTCCTCATCACTGCTTATTGCAACGCTCCTTTAATGATCAGCTAACGTGGTACATGCGTTACGATAGGAAACCATGTCGAAGTTTATTATTTGTGCAAGTCTTGGCGCTCCTTAAATTTGCATCATAGCAAACCCAAAAAAGTTCTTGAATATAAGATTGCTGAGTTTGATATTAATATAAGGCAACCTAAAAGATTGGTACTTATGGCTGTTGAACGAAGGGCATAGGCTCCAGTACGGATGGTAAAAAAACAATCCGAAATTTTGTATACTTCATTTCTTTTAAATGATTTTGTGGCAAAGTTTTTTGAGGGCCTGCTAGTATTTACTTAAAATTATACCTTGATTTGAAATGAATTGAAATTAAAAATATATGGTGAATTGATAAGGATTGAAAATTTTTCTCTAGACACTTATTTCAAAAACTCTAAAGTTTTGCGTTTATACGTTATTCTTTACGACTGGTTTTTGAGTACAATGAAAAGGGACAAGGTTTTTTTCATACGTTTTACCCTGTCCGATTAAGGTAACAATTGTAAGGAGTATCTTGGTAGTTTGACTGGTATTGCCTTTTTGCTTATTATTAAAAACTTTCCAAAAATTTTTATTACTTCGATTGGAATGTTGGATACAAGAGTGGTCAAACTCTTGAGGATTTTTATGCCCAAAAATGGAACTTTCCAAATTTTATTGGGAGTAACCAATCTCTGATTTACATTCAACAATTTGCCCAAACCACCAGAAAAAAAGTGAGCTAAAATAAAGGCTCAATTGTTCTACTACAGGCTGATCAATGAAAAAATGTCGATTAGATAAGATAGCGCCCTCTGTACTCCAAATGCAATTGTTTCTAAATTCGATGGTTTACAGTTGTTTATCGGACGAAAACCAATCGACTGCTTCAATTGTCGAGGAGGAAAAAACTGAGAGTCGGGGACAAGTTCTCTTCAGTTGTTTGCACGATAGCCGAAATAGAATCTTTCAAAAATATCGTTCAAGTTTAGAATAGTTTCAACTTTATCATGTCTATGAAAGGGAAAATGTAAAAAAGGAATGTAACCCCTTTATCTATGCCCAAGCGGTCAGTTCAACTGCAAGTGCCTGAGAACAATCTAAACAGTTGATTACAAAAAGAAGACGAAAACTCTCGTTGTAAAATTTCGATTTTTTTCATAGCAGACTAACAAACCTAAAACTAATTATCATGTTTCGATTGATTTTAAAAAATATGTTATTGTGTTTGAGTTCCTTTTTGGATAAACAATTTCCATGAGTTCAACTGTCAATCAGATTTGGGGTGTCATAATTGATATGTCTGTATCTAGTATTTGATGAGAATCAGTAAACTTGCAGTCCAAGAATTCCAAGTCCTGAAGTAGTTCATTTTTTCAAAAAAAACTTCATAATGTTTCCTCTCATTGCACTATCTCTAATCAAATTGGTGTCTTTCTAATTGGGTTGCAAAGAGTCAACATTTTGGTTCCCACTCTTCTCTTGTGGAGTTTGCGTTGTGCTTTGAAAGCCAAAACTGAGAATTAAATTAGTTCGACGAGCGGCTAAATTTTCTTGCCAACGGATGGTCCATCTTGTTGTGGCAAAGGGAAACTGATCTTCAAAATGTTTTTGCATAAAACTTTTTAATTTAATTTTCGGTCATTTATTTATTTCTATCAGCACAAAGAACCATAGTTTGAGTCCTTAGAAAGAAAATTGAATTTACAGTTTAAATATTTACAAGCTTTGGACTTCACTTAGAGTTAGAGGAACGCTGTCTTTCCTCTGTTCAATTTTTTTCTGTCCATTTATTTCCTTTCTCGTTTGCTTTTCTTTCTCTTATCTGTCTTTCTTTTGTCTTTCTTTTAGTTTTTTACATTTTTCTTTTTTTTCTCGTTCCGTTTTGATTTTCCTTTTCTTTTCTGTTCTGTTTTTTTCTTTTTTTCTGTTGTTCTTTTTTCTCTCGTTTTTTCTCGCTTTTCTCTCTTACTTTTCTGTTGTTTTCTTATAAGTTTTTTTCTTCTTTGTTTCTCCGATGTCTCAAGTTTTTCTTTTTCACTAATCTATCTTTTTTCATTCTTTTCTCCTGTTTTTTTTTCGTTTTTCTCTTTTTTGTCTTTTCTCTAGACACTTATTTCAAAAGCATTAAGTGTTTGGGTTTGCACGTTTTTCTTTACGACTGGATTCTGAGCACAGTGAAAAGGACATGGTTTTTTTCATACGTTTTACTCTGTTCAATTAAGGTAACCATTCTAATGAGTATCTTGGTCATTTACTGGTATTGCTTTTTTGCTTATTGTTAAAAACTTTTCAAAAATATTTATTACTTCGATTGGAATGTTGAAAACGAAAAAAGTTATTTTTGAGAATTTTTTATGCCCAAAAATTGAATTTTTCAAATTGCAATTGTCTTAAAATAAGCTGAACATTTGATAACAGAAATAAGAAAAAACTCTAATTATAGAACTTATGAATTTTTCAAAGCAGACAAACAAAACTAATATTCATGTTCAATTGATTAAAAAAATTATTATTGCGTGTAGAATCATTTTTGGATAATTTCTAGTTACTATGATTTTAACTGACGATCAGATTTGTGGTGGCTTAACTGATATGTCTAGATATAGTATTTTCAGCGAATTTGCAGTTCAAAAACGCCAAGATCAGAAGTTCTTCAAATTTCAATAAAATTCATACTGTTCTTATTATTGCAGTATCTCTAATCAAACTCTTGTCTTTCCAATTGGTTGCAAAGAGTCACACTCTTCGCTTGTGCAGTTGACGTTGCGCTTTCAAACCAAAAACTAGGAATTAATTTAGTTCAACGAGCGGCCGACTCTTCCTGCCAACGGATGGTCCATATTGATGTGGCAAAGGGGAACTGATTTTCAAAAATTTTTCGCAAGAAACTTTTTGAATTTTTTTTTGATCTTTCTTTTATTTCTATCGGCATAAACAACAAAAGTTTGAGTCCTTAGAAAAAAATATGAATTTAGAGTTTAAAGTTAGGTTTTTTCTTAGAGTTAGAAGAACCCTTTTTTTATCTTCTGTTTTCTTTTGTCTATATTTCTTCCTTTCTTGTTTGTTTTTCTCTCTGTTACTTGTCTTCTTTTGTCCTCCTTTTGCTTTTTATCGTTTCTCTCTTTAGTTTTTTTCTCGTTCCGTTTTGATTTTCCTTTTCTTTTCTATTCTGTTATTCTTTCTTTCCTTTTTCTTTAATTCTCTTTTTTCTCTCGTTTTCTCTCGCTTTTCTATCTTTCTTATCTCTTGTTTTAGTTTTATATTTTCTCGCCTTTGTCTTTTTGTTCCTGTCTTCGATGTCTCAAGTTTTCCTCTTTCACTAATCTATCTTTTTCTTTCCTTTCTCTTGCATCTTTTTTTCGTTTTTCTCTTTTTTGCATTTTCTCTCATTTGCTCTTCTGTCTTTTCTCTCGGTTCTGTCTTTTTTTCTTTTTTTCTCTTGCCTTCCCGTCTTTTTTTGCTCTTTGTTTTGCTTTTTTCTGTCTTTTTTCTCTTCTTTTCGTTTTTTCTGCCTTTATCTCCTCTTTGTTTTTGTCTTTTTCTTCTCTCGTTCTCTTTTTTTCTCATCCCTTTCTGTCTTTCATCTCTTCCTTTTCTCTTTCTTGTGCTTTTTTTTCAATTTTTTTCTTAATTTCTTTCTTCTTTCTTTTCTTTTTCCATTCTCTCGTTCTTTCTTATCTTTAAAATGTTCTTTTTCTATTTTTCTTTTTTAGGTTTCTTTTCTACGTTTCTTTTCTCCGTTTTCTGACTTTAGTGGCTCTCTTCTTTTCTCTTCGATCTTCTTTTTTCACTTTCAGTTCTTCTTTTTTCTCTCTCGCAAGTTTTTCATCATTGATTTTTGCAACGCTCCCTAAATATGCAACCTAAGGTGGTACATTCGTTACGATGGGCAACCATGTCGAAGTTCATTATCTGTGCAAGGATTGGCTCTCCATAAATATGCACCATAGCAAACCCAAACAAATTTTTGAATAAAAGATTGCTGAGTTTGGTATTAATATACCCCAACCAAAAATTTGGTATCTATGGCTGTTGAACGAAGGGCATTGGTTCCAGTACGGGTGGTAAAAAACAATCTGGAATTTTGTATAATTTCATTCTTTTAAAGGATTTTCTGGTGAAGTTTTTTGGGGGCCTGCTAGTATTTACTTAAAATTATGCACCCTGACCGCGATTTGAAATGAATTGAAATCAAAACTGTATTGTATATTGATTAGCATTGAATTTTTTTCTTTAGACACTTATTTCAAAAACTCTAAAATTTTACGTTATTCTTTACGACTGGTTTTTGAGTACAAAGAAAAGGGAAAAGGTTTTTTCATACGTTTTACCCTGTCCGATTAAAGTAACCATTGTAAGGAGTATCTTGGTAGTTTGACTGGTTTTGCCTTTTTGCTTATTATTAAAAACTTTCCAAAAATTTTCATTACTTCGATTGGAATGTTTGATACAAGAGTGGTCAAACTCTTGAAGATTTTTATGCCCAAAAATGGAACTTTCCAAATTTTATTGGGAGTACCCAATCTCTGATTTACATTCAACAATTTGCCCAAACCACCAGAAAAAAACTGAGCTACAATCAAGGCTCAATTGTTCTACTACAGGCTGATCAATGAAAAATTGTCGATTAGATAAGATAGCGCCCT
The DNA here is from genome assembly GCF_964194025.1 of Convolutriloba macropyga. NCBI lineage: Eukaryota > Metazoa > Xenacoelomorpha > Acoela > Convolutidae > Convolutriloba > Convolutriloba macropyga. Next base: position 169,887 of record NW_027450664.1, on the reverse strand, counting down.
CTGTACTCCAAATGCAATTGTTTCTAAATTCGATGGTTTACAGTTGTTTATCGGACGAAAACCAATCGACTGCTTCAATTGTCGAGGAGGAAAAAAACTGAGAGTCGGGGACAAGTTCTCTTCAGTTGTTTGCACGATAGCCGAAATAGAATCTTTCAAAAATATCGTTCAAGTTTAGAATAGTTTCAACTTTATCATGTCTATGAAAGGGAAAATGTAAAAAAGGAATGTAACCCCTTTATCTATGCCCAAGCGGTCAGTTCAACTGCAAGTGCCTGAGAACAATCTAAACAGTTGATTACAAAAAGAAGACGAAAACTCTCGTTGTAAAATTTCGATTTTTTTCATAGCAGACTAACAAACCTAAAACTAATTATCATGTTTCGATTGATTTTAAAAAATATGTTATTGTGTTTGAGTTCCTTTTTGGATAAACAATTTCCATGAGTTCAACTGTCAATCAGATTTGGGGTGTCATAATTGATATGTCTGTATCTAGTATTTGATGAGAATCAGTAAACTTGCAGTCCAAGAATTCCAAGTCCTGAAGTAGTTCATTTTTCAAAAAAACTTCATAATGTTTCCTCTCATTGCAGTATCTCTAATCAAATTGGTGTCTTTCTAATTGGGTTGCGAAGAGTCAACATTTTGGTTCCCACTCTTCTCTTATGGAGTTTGCGTTGTGCTTTGAAAACCAAAACTGAGAATTAAATTAGTTCGACGAGCGGCCAAATTTTCTTGCCAACGGATGGTCCATTTTGTTGCGGCAAAGGGAAACTGATCTTCAAAATGTTTTTGCATATAACTTTTTACTTTAATTTTCGGTCATTTATTTATTTCTATCAGCACAAAGAAACATAGTTTGAGTCCTTAGAAAGAAAATTGAATTTACAGTTTAAATTTTTTACAAGCTTTGGACTTCACTTAGAGTTAGAGGAACGCTGTCTTTCCTCTGTTCAATTTTTTCTGTTCATTTAATTCCTTTCTCGTTTGCTTTTCTTTCTCTAATCTCTCTTTCTTTTGTCTTTCTTTTAGTTTTTTACATTTTTCTTTTTTTTTCTCGTTCCGTTTTGATTTTCCTTTTCTTTTCTGTTCTGTTTTTCTTCTTTTTTTCTGTTGTTCTTTTTTCTCTCGTTTTTTCTTACTTTTCTCTCTTACTTTTCTGTTGTTTTCTTATAAGTGTTTTTCTCCTTTGTTTTTTTGTCTCCGATGTCTCAAGTTTTTCTTTTTCACTACTCTATCTTTTTTCATTCTTTTCTCCTGTTTTCTTTTCGTTTTTCTCTTTTTTGTCTTTTCTCTAGACACTTATTTCAAAAGCCTTAAGTGTTTGCGTTTGCACGTTTTTCTTTACGACTGGTTTTTGAGCACAGTGAAAAGGACATGGTTTTTGTCATACGTTTTACTCTGTTCAATTAAGGTAACCATTGTAATGAGTGTCTTGGTCATTTACTGGTATTGCTTTTTTGCGTATTGTTGAAAACTTTTCAAAAATATTTATTACTTCGATTGGAATGTTGAATACGAAAAAAGTCATTTTTGAGAATTTTTTATGCCCTAATTTTGAACTTTCCAAATTGCAATTGTCTGAAAATAAGCTGAACATTTGAAAACAGAAATAAGAGAAAACTCTAATTATAGAACTTATGAATTTTTCAAAGCAGACCAACAAAACTAATATTCATGTTCAATTGATTAAAAAAATTATTATTGCGTGTAGAATCATTTTTGGATAATTTCTAGTTACTATGATTTTAACTGACGATCAGAATTGTGGTGGCTTAACTGATATGTCTAGATATAGTATTTTCAGCGAATTTGCAGTTCAAGAACGCCAAGATCAGAAGTTCTTCACATTTCAAAAAAAATTCATACTGTTCTTACTATTGCAGTATCTCTAATCAAACTCTTGTCTTTCCAATTGGTTGCAAAGAGTCAACATTTTTGTTCCCACTCTTCTCTTGTGCAGTTGACGTTGCGCTTTCAAACCCAAAACTAGGAATTAATTTAGGCCAACGAGCGGCCGACTCTTCGTGCCAACGGAGGGTCCATCTTGATGTGGCAAAGGGGAACTGATTTTCAAAAAGTTTTCGCAAGAAACTTTTTAAATTTTTTTTCGATCTTTCTTTTATTTCTATTGTCATAAACAACAAAAGTTTGAGTCCTTAGAAAAAAATATGAATTTAGAGTTTAAAATTAGGTTTTTTCTTAGAGTTAGAAGAACCTTTTTTTATCTTCTGTTTTCTTTTGTCTATATTTCTTCCTTTCTTGTTTGTTTTTCTCTCTCTTAATTGTCTTCTTTTGTCCTCCTTTTGCTTTTTATCGTTTCTCTTTTTAGTTTTTTTCTCGTTCCGTTTTGATTTTCCTTTTCTTTTCTATTCTGTTATTCTTTCTTTCCTTTTTCTTTAATTCTCTTTTTTCTCTCGTTTTCTCTCGCTTTTCTATCTTTCTTATCTCTTGTTTTAGTTTTATATTTTCTCGCCTTTGTCTTTTTGTTCCTGTCTTCGATTTCTCAAGTTTTCCTCTTTCACTACTCTATCTTTTTCTTTCTTTTCTCTTGCAACTTTTTTTCCGTTTTTCTCTTTTTTGCATTTTCTCTCATTTGTTCTTCTGTCTTTTCTCTCGGTTCTGTCTTTTTTTTCTTTTTTTCTCTTGCTTTCCCGTCTTTTTTTGCTTTTTGCTCTTTGTTTTGCGTTTTTCTGTCATTTTTCTCTTCTTTTCGTTTTTTCTGCCTCTATCTCCTCTTTGTTTTTGTCTTTTTTTTCTCTCATTCTCTTTTTTTCTCATCCCTTTCTGTCTTTCATCTCTTCCTTTTCTCTTTCTTGTGTTTTTTTTCAATTTTTTTCTTACTTTCTTTCTTCTTTTTTTTCTTTTTCCATTCTCTCGTTCTTTCTTATCTTTAAAATGTTCTTTTTCTACTTTTCTTTTCTAGGTTTCTTTTCTACGTTTCTTTTCTCCGTTTTCTGCCTTTAGTCGCTCTCTTCTTTTCTCTTCGATCTTCTTTTTTCACTTTCGTTTCTTTTTTTTCTCTCTCGCAATTTTTTCATCATTGATTTTTGCAACGCTCCCTAAATATGCAATCTAAATTGGTACATTCGTTACGATAGGCAACCATGTCGAAGTTTATTATCTGTGCAAGGATTTGCTCTCCATAAATATGCACCATAGCAAACCCAAACAAATTTTTGAAAAAAAGATTGCTGAGTTTGGTATTAATATACCGCAACCAAAAACATTGGTATCTATGGCTTTTGAACGAAGGGCATTGGTTCCAGTACGGGTGGTAAAAAACAATCTGAAAATTTGTATAATTTTATTCTTTTAAAGGATTTTCTGGTGAAGTTTTTTGGGGGCCTGCTAGTTTTTACTTAAAATTATGCACCCTGACCGCGATTTGAAATGAATTGAAATTAAACTGTATAGTATATTGATTAGCATTGAATTTTTTTCTTTAGACACTTATTTTAGGGACAGGGTTTTTTTTCATACGTTTTACCCTGTCCGATTAAGGTAACCATTGTAAGGAGTATCTTGGTAGTTTGACTGGTACTGCCTTTTTGCTTATTATTAAAAACTTTCCAAAAATTTTTATTACTTCGATTGGAATGTTGGATACAAGAGTGGTCAAACTCTTGAGGATTTTTATGCCCAAAAATGGAACTTTCCAAATTTTATTGGGAGTAACCAATCTCTTGTGGAGTTTGCGTTGTGCTTTGAAAGCCAAAACTGAGAATTAAATTAGTTTGACGAGCGGCCAAATTTTCTTGCCAACGGATGGTCCATCTTGTTGTGGCAAAGAAAACTGATCTTCAAAATGTTTTTGCATAAAACCTTTTAATTTAATTTTCGGTCATTTATTTATTTCTATCAGCACAAAGAACATAGTTTGAGTCCTTAGAAAGAAAGTTGGATTTACAGTTTAAATTTTTTACAAGCTTTGTACTTCACTTAGAGTTAGAGGAACGCTGTCTTTCCTCTGTTCAATTTTTTTCTGTCCATTTATTTCCTTTCTCGTCTGCTTTTCTTTCTCTTATCTGTCTTTCTTTTGTCTTTCTTTTAGTTTTTTACATTTTTCTTTTTTTTTCTCGTTCCGTTTTGATTTTCCTTTTCTTTTCTGTTCTGTTTTTCTTCTTTTTTTCTGTTGTTCTTTTTTCTCTCGTTTTTTCTCGCTTTTCTCTCTTACTTTTCTGTTGTTTTCTTATAAGTTTTTTTCTCCTTTGTTTTTTTGTCTCCGATGTCTCAAGTTTTTCTTTTTCACTACTCTATCTTTTTTCATTCTTTTCTCCTGTTTTCTTTTCGTTTTTCTCTTTTTTGTCTTTTCTCTCAATTGTTCTTCTGTCTCTTCTCTCGGTTCTGTCTTGTTTTTTACTCCTGCTATCCCGTTTTTTGCTCTTTCTTCTGCTTTTTTTTCAGTCTTTCTTTTTTCTCTTTTTTGTTCCCACTCTTCTCTTGTGCAGTTGACGTTGCGCTTTCAAACCCAAAACTAGGAATTAATTTAGGCCAACGAGCGGCCGACTCTTCGTGCCAACGGAGGGTCCATCTTGATGTGGCAAAGGGGAACTGATTTTCAAAAAGTTTTCGCAAGAAACTTTTTAAATTTTTTTTCGATCTTTCTTTTATTTCTATCGTCATAAACAACAAAAGTTTGAGTCCTTAGAAAAAAATATGAATTTAGAGTTTAAAATTAGGTTTTTTCTTAGAGTTAGAAGAACCTTTTTTTATCTTCTGTTTTCTTTTGTCTATATTTCTTCCTTTCTTGTTTGTTTTTCTCTCTCTTAATTGTCTTCTTTTGTCCTCCTTTTGCTTTTTATCGTTTCTCTTTTTAGTTTTTTTCTCGTTCCGTTTTGATTTTCCTTTTCTTTTCTATTCTGTTATTCTTTCTTTCCTTTTTCTTTAATTCTCTTTTTTCTCTCGTTTTCTCTCGCTTTTCTATCTTTCTTATCTCTTGTTTTAGTTTTATATTTTCTCGCCTTTGTCTTTTTGTTCCTGTCTTCGATTTCTCAAGTTTTCCTCTTTCACTACTCTATCTTTTTCTTTCTTTTCTCTTGCATCTTTTTTTCCGTTTTTCTCTTTTTTGCATTTTCTCTCATTTGTTCTTCTGTCTTTTCTCTCGGTTCTGTCTTTTTTTTCTTTTTTTCTCTTGCTTTCCCGTCTTTTTTTGCTTTTTGCTCTTTGTTTTGCGTTTTTCTGTCATTTTTCTCTTCTTTTCGTTTTTTCTGCCTCTATCTCCTCTTTGTTTTTGTCTTTTTTTTCTCTCATTCTCTTTTTTTCTCATCCCTTTCTGTCTTTCATCTCTTCCTTTTCTCTTTCTTGTGTTTTTTTTTCAATTTTTTTCTTACTTTCTTTCTTCTTTTTTTTCTTTTTCCATTCTCTCGTTCTTTCTTATCTTTAAAATGTTCTTTTTCTACTTTTCTTTTCTAGGTTTCTTTTCTACGTTTCTTTTCTCCGTTTTCTGCCTTTAGTCGCTCTCTTCTTTTCTCTTCGATCTTCTTTTTTCACTTTCGTTTCTTTTTTTTCTCTCTCGCAATTTTTTCATCATTGATTTTTGCAACGCTCCCTAAATATGCAATCTAAATTGGTACATTCGTTACGATAGGCAACCATGTCGAAGTTTATTATCTGTGCAAGGATTTGCTCTCCATAAATATGCACCATAGCAAACCCAAACAAATTTTTGAAAAAAAGATTGCTGAGTTTGGTATTAATATACCGCAACCAAAAACATTGGTATCTATGGCTTTTGAACGAAGGGCATTGGTTCCAGTACGGGTGGTAAAAAACAATCTGAAAATTTGTATAATTTTATTCCTTTAAAGGATTTTCTGGTGAAGTTTTTTGGGGGCCTGCTAGTTTTTACTTAAAATTATGCACCCTGACCGCGATTTGAAATGAATTGAAATTAAACTGTATGGTATATTGATTAGCATTGAATTTTTTTCTTTAGACACTTATTTTAGGGACAAGGTTTTTTTTCATACGTTTTACCCTGTCCGATTAAGGTAACCATTGTAAGGAGTATCTTGGTAGTTTGACTGGTACTGCCTTTTTGCTTATTATTAAAAACTTTCCAAAAATTTTTATTACTTCGATTGGAATGTTGGATACAAGAGTGGTCAAACTCTTGAGGATTTTTATGCCCAAAAATGGAACTTTCCAAATTTTATTGGGAGTAACCAATCTCTTGTGGAGTTTGCGTTGTGCTTTGAAAGCCAAAACTGAGAATTAAATTAGTTTGACGAGCGGCCAAATTTTCTTGCCAACGGATGGTCCATCTTGTTGTGGCAAAGAAAACTGATCTTCAAAATGTTTTTGCATAAAACCTTTTAATTTAATTTTCGGTCATTTATTTATTTCTATCAGCACAAAGAACATAGTTTGAGTCCTTAGAAAGAAAGTTGGATTTACAGTTTAAATTTTTTACAAGCTTTGTACTTCACTTAGAGTTAGAGGAACGCTGTCTTTCCTCTGTTCAATTTTTTTCTGTCCATTTATTTCCTTTCTCGTCTGCTTTTCTTTCTCTTATCTGTCTTTCTTTTCTCTTTCTTTTAGTTTTTTACATTTTTCTTTTTTTTCTCGTTCCGTTTTGATTTTCCTTTTCTTTTCTGTTCTGTTTTTCTTCTTTTTTTCTGTTGTTCTTTTTTCTCTCGTTTTTTCTCGCTTTTCTCTCTTACTTTTCTGTTGTTTTCTTATAAGTTTTTTTCTCCTTTGTTTTTTTGTCTCCGATGTCTCAAGTTTTTCTTTTTCACTACTCTATCTTTTTTCATTCTTTTCTCCTGTTTTCTTTTCGGTTTTCTCTTTTTTGTCTTTTCTCTCAATTGTTCTTCTGTCTCTTCTCTCGGTTCTGTCTTGTTTTTTACTCCTGCTATCCCGTTTTTTGCTCTTTCTTCTGCTTTTTTTTCAGTCTTTCTTTTTTCTCTTTTTTTCTTTCTTTTTCTATTTTTCTGCTTTTGTTTCCTCTTTGTTTCTGTCTTTCTCTTATCTTTTTCGTTTCTTTTTTTCGCTTCTTTCTCATCCCTTTCTGTCTCTCATCCCTTCCTTTTCTCTTTCTTGTGTTTATTTTTTCGTTCTTTCTTATCTTTAATATGTGTCTTTTCTTCTTTTCCTTTCTAGATTTTTTTTCTACGTTTCTTTTCTCTATTTTCTGCCTTTAGTGGCTTTCTTCTTTTCTCTTCTATCTTCTTTTTTCTCTTTTGTTTCTTCTTTCTTTTTTTCTCTCGCAAGTTTTTCATCATTGCTTTTTGCAACGCTCCCTAAATATGCAGCCTAACGTGGTACATGCGGTAACTTTTTTGCGGGTCTGCTAGTATTCACAAAAAAAGGTTTAACGAACTTCTTTTTTACCCTTCCACGTATATTAGAACGTATTATACGCTTATTTTGTTTCCCGCATCATGACCATGCGGTAGCTCCTGAATTGTTGATGGCGTAATCAAACTTGACTCTAGAATTTGGATCATTCATGCCAAAGTTGTTCTTTCTACTAATTTTTGAGCCGAACTGAAAATAATTTTACTCAAATAAATGTTTTTGGTGTCGAGCACCAGCAATTGTCCCATGAAACTAATCAGCAGAAAACAACATAAATCTATTAATCTGCTGCTTGGATTAAGTGGATAAAAGAAGGTGCTCATTCACTTTGAGATTAACGTTGCCTAATTTTCTTATTTAGAGGTGTCCTCTTTTTTATCAAATTACAAAAAAAAATCAAATTGTACTTCATTGTTGGATTTTTGGGAGCCGAATGATTGGACAAACCCCTCCATTTTCATTGATAATTGAATCTTCAAACTTTCAAGTTCTCACATCCAAATTCATAATTACTGTGCCATACATCTTTCCACTTCTCTCGATCTGCTTAAACCCTTACTAGCATAACTATATCTTCTACAGTTTCAATGGCAATATTCAGTTTTATTTTTCAAGGTTACACTACCCTATCTCGATACAGAAGCAAGAACTCTTTTGACAAAGGACTAATACATGGAAAAGTATTTTTCAATTTTATTACACCAAAAAGTAGCATCTTCTCACCAAATTGCATTAAGTTTGTCTTTGTGTGCCAAACGCCGCATTAAAATGAACAGTTGCTATATGTATTAACTTTTAGACCCATGAAGATGGGGGCTTGTTTCACCACGTAAGAGATAAGGTTGTCCTGAAGACAACCATGTCGTTGAAATTGGATAGGACAACTCAACCATTTACAATGTATAGGACAACACAATATTCTACAATGGAAAAGACAACCCAACCAATTACATTGGAAAGGACAAACCAATCCCCTACATGCAAGAACAACTCCTTCCACTATAAGCTGAACTATTATCCAATCATTCTTCCTCCATTTCCCACTTTCTCCAAATTAATGTTTATGAAATATAATTTTCAAAAAAGCGCGAAATGATAACAATTCCTACGTTGGATTTGGATGGGATATATGCGATATAAAGGAAAGTGAAAAAAATTCGCGATACGGCAAAAATTTTTGTGTTCTGTATCAATATGGATCCTGATCTTGACTTGGAATATGAATTGAAATTGAAACTGTTTGGTGGATTGATTAGGATTGAAAATTTTTCTTAAGACACTTATTTCAAAAATTTTAAAGGTTTGCGTTTGCACGCTATACTTCACGTCGCATCTGGTTTTGTAGTACAGTGAAGAGGGACATGGTTTTTTCATACATATTAAACTGTCCAATTAAAGTAATCAATGTAATGAAAATCTTGGTACTTCGACTGGTTTTGCCCTTTTGCTTATTATTCCTGGTCTGTGCTCCAAGTGAAATTGTTTCCAAATTTGATCGTTTACAATTTTTTAACGGATTAAAATCAATTGACTCCTAAAGTGGTCAAGAAGGAAAAAACTGACAGTCGGGGACAAATTCTCTTGAGAAAACTGCAAGTGTTTTGCACAATAGCTGAAATAGAACCTTTCAAAATAATATTCACATTTATAATATTTTCAACTCTATCATGTCTATGAAAGCGAAAATGCAAAGGAGGAATCTAACGCCTTTATCTATGCCCGAGCGGTCTGTTTCAGTGCAAGTATCTGAAAACAAGCTATATAGTTGATTTCAAAATGAAGACAAAAACTCTCATTATACAACTTATGAATTTTTCTTCGCAGGCTAACAAAACTAATATTAATGTTTCAATTGACATAAAAAATATTTTTGTGTTTAGGCTCATTTTTGGATAAACTCTAATTCCTATAATTTCAACTGCCGATAAGATTTGGGGTGGCATAACTGATATGTCTAGATCTATTAATTGATGAGGATCAGCAAATTTGCAGTTCAAGAGCGCCAAGATCAGAAGTTGTTCATTTCTAAAAAAAATTCACGATGGTTTTTCTTATTGCAGTATCTCTAATTAAATTGGTGTCTTTCTAGTTGGATTGCGAAGAGTCAACAATTTGGTTCCCGCTCTACTCATGTTCAGTTGGTTTTGTGCTTCCAAACCCAAACTAAGCATAAAATTAAATCAACGAGCCACCGATTCTTCGTGTCAACGGATGGTCCATCTTGTTGGGCCAAAAAGAAAATGATTTTCAAATTCTTTTAGTAGTAATAGTAGTAGTAGTAGTAGTAGTAGTAGTAGTAGTAGTAGTAGTAGTAGTAGTAGTAGTAGTAGTAGTAGTAGTAGTAGTAGTAGTAGTAGTAGTAGTAGTAGTAGTAGTAGTAGTAGTAGTAGTAGTAGTAGTAGTAGTAGTAGTAGTAGTAGTAGTAGTAGTAGTAGTAGTAGTAGTAGTAGTAGTAGTAGTAGTAGTAGTAGTAGTAGTAGTAGTAGTAGTAGTAGTAGTAGTAGTAGTAGTAGTAGTAGTAGTAGTAGTAGTAGTAGTAGTAGTAGTAGTAGTAGTAGTAGTAGTAGTAGTAGTAGTAGTAGTAGTAGTAGTAGTAGTAGTAGTAGTAGTAGTAGTAGTAGTAGTAGTAGTAGTAGTAGTAGTAGTAGTAGTAGTAGTAGTAGTAGTAGTAGTAGTAGTAGTAGTAGTAGTAGTAGTAGTAGTAGTAGTAGTAGTAGTAGTAGTAGTAGTAGTAGTAGTAGTAGTAGTAGTAGTAGTAGTAGTAGTAGTAGTAGTAGTAGTAGTAGTAGTAGTAGTAGTAGTAGTAGTAGTAGTAGTAGTAGTAGTAGTAGTAGTAGTAGTAGTAGTAGTAGTAGTAGTAGTAGTAGTAGTAGTAGTAGTTGAGGTAGTAGTAGTAGTAGTAGTAGTAGTAGTAGTAGTAGTAGTAGTAGTAGTAGTAGTAGTAGTAGTAGTAGTAGTAGTAGTAGTAGTAGTAGTAGTAGTAGTAGTAGTAGTAGTAGTAGTAGTAGTAGTAGTAGTAGTAGTAGTAGTAGTAGTAGTAGTAGTAGTAGTAGTAGTAGTAGTAGTAGTAGTAGTAGTAGTAGTAGTAGTAGTAGTAGTAGTAGTAGTAGTAGTAGTAGTAGTAGTAGTAGTAGTAGTAGTAGTAGTAGTAGTAGTAGTAGTAGCCTTTTCTGAATTTGGGCAATTTCTTCGACCATTTTCAGAATAGCCGTGAAAAACATTTTACCCAAATTAAGAAGACCATTTTACGAAAAACTTCCGCCTCCCAAATTCAGAAGAGGGTTGCCCAAATTCAGAAATGGATTTTTTGACCAATTTCGGAATTGGCCCGGTGCCCATTTTCCTACTCCACTCCTACTACTCCTTGGAATTTGGGTAAGTGTTATGGGGATGATGGCCGAATCAGAAATTGGGCTAAAAAGGGTTGTGAAACTACGACAAAAGAAAGACACTTCTCATTTTCAAGACTTTCAAAAGTTTAATGATTAAAATGCAAAAATTCGACCAGAAATTTAACAAACACCAAACACGAAAAAAAATTCGCCCAAATTTATGTGGCAGTGCAGGTCAATTGTTAAACATAGCAGGCATAACTTTGACAAACAGCTATAACAAACATGTCTTTCCTCTATTTAAATCGAAGCAGTCGGCAGCAGTTGTGAAGCTAGGAAATGACTTCCTCGTGATGTATCTGTCCACGTAGGGCGAATTCTAAGATTATGTTGGGCATTCTCTCGAGCAAGCTTCTCATCGTGTTTTGGTCTTTCAGATTGTGCTAATGATGTCTTCATGGGTTATTTGGCGTGTTTTGCGTTTATTTTCAAATCAGTGAAGTCGTTTCCTAAAGATGAACGCATTCAGATCTTGCTAGAATATTTTGAGATGATTCAAAACTTGCAAGATACTTGCTGCAATCTTGCAAGATATCAACGCAAGAAAACAAGTAAAATAAATTTAAAAACACTCTAGAAAACTTTTTTGAGACACAATATCGCTAATAAAAACAAGTTACCAAATTGATAATCAAGAGAAATTTTTTTAATCCAGATTCAAAATCTTGCGAGAATCTGGCAACAATCTTGAGAATTTTTAATTTCTGGCAAACTTTTTTTGATTTTTTTGGGCACCTAATTGAAAATCAGCTGAACTGTTTTTCAAGAGCATATCGAAATGCAGAACTCATTCTAATTGACTTTTCCTAAATACCGTTCAAACATGAAGATTATGAAAAATTGGGTATATTTGAGGATTTTGTTAATATCTCTAAAGTACTGTTTCAAAAGTGTTCAGCATAGTCGCATTTTTATGATGCTGAGCTGTTCTTTTTTACCCGGCTGGCTGCTTCCTTCATTCGTTGTAATAGAAAAGTTATTTTCGGCCAAACTTGATAAAAAAATCTTCCAGATTGTGATATTAAATATTTTATTCGAATTTTTGTTCTGCAGAAAGCATTTTCTGAGAGTCCCTTAATTTTAAATTATCATTAGGTAGCAAGTACTACAAAAAACAATTGTCAGTAATTAATTGAGAGGACAAATCAAATAGTTGCTGCGAAATACTCAATCATACGTTTTGTGTTGCGATAACATCATTTTTCTCTGATGAAATAGATACCTGCCGAAAATCCTAAATGGTGGAAAGTCTCAACGTTCTAATCCCTTTGAAACTCTTTCTGTAACCAAATAGGACTTCTTTTGAGTTTTAGACAAGTTTGAGGTGAGAATTAAGTCTCAAAATTTTACGAAAATTGAAAAAATTCGAAAACTTTTTGATTTTTAGAAGTTGTAAAAAAGTTAGGGTAAAATGGATCACGGATAGTTTTTGATACTTTTTCATGATTGTTTCAATAATTTTTTCTGTTCATAACAAAAGTGAGTGAAGTGGCAGGTAGTACAAAGATCGAACAAAAGCATCCAGTGTGTTCCAGATTGTGATTTTAAATATTTTATTCGACTTTTTGTTCTGTAGAAAGCATTTTCTGAGAGTCCCTTTATCTTAAATTGTTATTAGATAGCAAGTACTACAAACAAATTTTCAGTAGTTAGTTGAGCGAGAAAAATCAAAAAGTTGCGGCAAATTTGTCAATCATACGTTTTTTGTTGCGATAACATTATTTTTCTCTGATGAAATAGATACCTGGCAAAACTCCTAATTGGTCATATGCCCACCAACGTTCTAATCCCTTTTAAACTCATTCTGCAGCAGAATTGGGCCTCCGCTGAACCCTACACAAGTTTGAAGTGAGAACTAAGGCTCAAAAAGTTGGGAAAATTGAATAAAATTGAAAACTTTTTGATTTTTAGAAGTTGTAAAAAAGTTAGGGTAAAGTGGATCAAGGATAGTTTTTGCTACTTTTTCATTAGACCTTTGCTCTTCATTGGTTACACAATCGACAAAAATTCAACAGTGCACATATTTTAAAGTATAAAACTTCATTTCATTGATTTTTAAGATTATAAAAGTGAAATGTTTTCAACTAACATTTTTTCATCCTTAATAAGTCAAAGGAAAGTTTTTGTGTTGCAAGTGAACTCAAACTCTCAATTTCCACTTCAGCATAGTCCTCATAACGTTTAAAAACGTTCTACAACTTCCCTTGTGGAAAGAACGCAGCGCTATGACTGTGCTGCACTTTAACAACTAGAAAATTTAATTAAAGTCTCTAATAAATTTTCTTACATGCTTTTCAATTGTTTGACTCTCTTTAGTTTTTTGGCGCCTCTTTCAAGTGCTAATGTTTGTTTCATCAAATGTTATTCACTAGCTTCTTGAAATTTTTCTCTTAGCTATTGGTAATTAAGAACAACAACATTTTTCTCTTGAAATGAAAATTAATCAAACTTTTTGTCTGATAAAAGTAAAACACTCTTTTGAAAGCAATGGTTTGGCAGTTAGAAATTTCTCTCAATTGTATCTTTCTGATCATTTACGTTGTTCCAAGCCTATAAAAAGATAATACCCGGGTTATTTGAAGTACTTACGGTGGATAATCAAGTAGAGTCTGCAAATGCTGAGGAACGAAGTTTATTTCGTCGCATAAAATAGGCAATTAGTTTTTGTACTTTCTTCTTATTTCTCTGTCAATTACTAATCAAATTACGTAATTTAGGTTGCATTCTCTTCCCTTTAAGTGTATCTTTAATGGGGTTATTAGTTTCTCCCTAAAAAATTTTGTGAATGTTTAATTTTACAGTGAATACTGAAAAACATAACATTTCTCAAACTTTAATCGCTTAGTGGTGTTTTGCGCAAAGAACAGGTTTTTCAGCGTGCAGTATGTGTTTTCTAGTCTCCATTCATGTCCCTGGAGCTACTTGTATGAAAGGATGAGGTTATTTCAACAATTTTTCTTTTTTCACGATTTCATCAAATTTCTGTGGATGTTGTTTTGTGTCCAAACACACAAAACATCATAACCTTCATGGCGAGGTGGGAAATTTTTTCCCACCTTGTCATGAAGGTTTGCCGTGACCTAGAACGTGGAAGTGGACCAGAATTACACCCACAAATACGCCGGGCACGCGTTTTCACGTTGTTTTACGTCGGTTCCGGAGATCTTGGGCTTCGATTTTAGCCAAAAAAATGGGGTACAGAACAGTATTTTGTTAATATCTGCTGAAGTACTAAACCAAATTAAACGAGAGTGGTCGCATTTTGTTAGCACTGAACTCTTCTTGCTTGCAGTGTTTGGTTGGTTTCCCAAATCGGCCTAATCAAAAAGTTATAAATGTTCAAAGTTGAAATAGTTCGAATTTTCGGGCTATTATGGGTGACCCAAATTTCGGTACTACAAAACACGCGATTTACCCAATAAATGTTAGTGTTTTAGAATCCTCAGTTAGCGAGGAGTATCCCCATATATAGTTTATATAGTATTTTATGTAGTTGACATGGTCAATTTTGACTCTGCAGAGCGGTCACCTCGCTTTTTTTGGCATTTGGTACGGTACCTTATAATTGCTATAACTCCTTGAAGAATGTACCGATTGTGCTCCTTTTTTAAAATGATGCGTATCTCGAGCAGTGCTACAAACAGTACTAAGGGCGTTTATTTTGGTTCGATCGTTTTAGAGAAATTAGCCAGTAAACTTGCCCTCGATTTAAGCCCCAGAAGCGGTTGACACCAGCGGGTGACCCCGTTGACACCAGTGAAACCTTGAAGCTTTGAACTATATTATGAAAGTTGGGTGTTTTGAAATCCTCAGTTAGTGGGGAGTCTCCCCATATATATTTCGTATGCAGTTTTATGTAGTCCAGATGGTGAATTTTAGCGAAACATGAGCCGTACTTGGTCAATTTTGACATTTGGTACGGTACCTTTATGTTGGAATATCTCCTCGTATAGTGAACCGATTTTTGATTTGTTTGTTGAATTGAACTCAGCTTGAGCCGTACTTGAATCCCTGTAAATGGCGTTTTGTTTCTTTCAGCCGTTTTTGAGAAATTGGCCAGGACACATACCTCCATTTTCACCAATTCGTGTCCGGTACTTTTCGTGTATGTACATGTTACACCATCAAAATTCGCTGTTTTAGACTTCGATAGTTAGTTCGTTAGATTCGTTTTGTAATGGGGATTGTCCCCATATATATTTTACAGGCCATTTTATGAAGTTCTGAAGGTCAATTTTAGCTCTGAATGTGCTGTATCTCTGCTCTGGGGTCATTTGGTACGGTACCTTATATTTGCTATAACTCCTCGAAAAATGTACCGATTGGGCTCATTTTTTAATATGATGCGTATCTCAAGCAGTGCTACAGACGGCACTAAGGGCGTTTGTTTTTCTTCAGCCGTTTTCGAGAAATTGACCGGGAAAGTTGACCCCAGATTGACCCCTGAGGAGGGGAAACACTACAATGAGATCACAAAAGTTTTCGAAAAATTTTTCAATGAGATCCTTTTTTGAAGAACTGTTTGCAGGATATCACTGTTTTATCTCAAACATTTTGGCTTTCCAGGAAAAGAAATGGCCTTGAGAGAAAATGTCCTAACCGCCAGTTTCCTCCAAATGTCAAATTTTCGCACCGAAACTCAGTTTCACTTGATAAATTGCCTACTTTTAGAAAAAAAATTATTTGCAAAAAACATTAAAAAAATCCCCAGTGGGCCATTTGGCCCACTGGGGATTTTTTTTGACCCCTCATCCCAAACCTCTTTTGCGTGCGTCATTTTGCGCTAATAAAAAATTCCAGGCGTATTACGGAAAGACAGCCGTATTTCGTTCTGACGTGGAGAGCCGTGAAAAAAAATATTGTTCCTCTTAAAAAAAACAATGTTTTTTGCGTTGTTTTGGAAGTTCTGGCTGCAATTGGACTAGTCTGTTATTTGTGAGTTTCAAGTGTTTTGTTACATTAGCGTTTCATGCATTTGGCGATTTGTAAAGCTACTCTTTTCACAAAAGTTTTCGAAAAATTTTTCAATGAGATCCTTTTTTGAAGAACTGTTTGCACGATATCACTGTTTTATCTCAAACATTTTGGCTTTCCAGGAAAACAAATTGCCTTGCAAAAATATTTGCTAACTACTAATTTCCTTCAAGTGTCAAATTTTTGCACCGAAACTCAGTTTCAATTGATAAATTGCCTATTTTTAGAGAAAAATTATTTGCAAAAAACATTAAAAAAAATCCCCAGTGGGCCATTTGGCCCACTGGGGATTTTTTTTGACCCCTCATCACAAACCTCTTTTGCGTGCGTCATTTTGCGCTAATAAAAAATTCCAGGCTTTTTGCGGAAAAACATTGCTTTAGGGAGAAAAATACCTGGAGAAACGAATTTCAAGGATTCTATGTATTCTGTCATCCTGTGGTGTATAAATAGGCGTCCAATGAGTTAAAAATTGTATTTTTGAACTTCTTCAATGCGGGAGATTATATTAAAACAATAAATTTGCACTTTCTTTCACTAAACTTTTGCTCTAGGAAGCAAAAATACCTGGAGAAACGAAATATTTTCAAGTTTTCTATCTATTCTGTCATCCTGAGGGTATTTTTGACCAATTTTAAGATCGACATTATTGCAGTATATAATTTTTTGAAGTTTTTTCGTATTGAAAATTGGGCGAAGATAATAAAACAGGCATTTTTTGGCCGCTTTGAACATGAAACGCCTCTTTGAACGCTTAGGTCCAAAAAAGGCAAGATAGAACTAGTGATTGTTTTTTTTGAAAAGGTAACAAATATTGTTTTACATTGCTTCATATATAGCTCATTTTAAAGCTCATAAAATATGACTTGCAGCCATTTTTTTTACTTTTATGAATAAAAGCCTCCAGGGTACCTAAATTGGCATAAAACATAAAAGAAAAATCGAGTCGTTTATGACTTGGTAAATATTGGCTAAGTCTACCCCTTTTTTTTAATAGTACAATAGCTCTATATAAAGTTTCGAAAAGATCTTGTTTACAAAATTGCGCGATGATAATATAACATGCGTTTTTTGACCGCTTTGACCATGAAACGACCCTTTGAACGCTTAGGCCCAAAATAGACAAGATTCGATGTTTGTTTGTTTTACTCAGAACGTAACAAATATTAGCTCAATTTGCGTTCTTTATAGCTCATTTTAATGCATTTTAGATAGGCTTTGCAGTCGTATTTTTTATTTTTTGTAAACGATTGCTTCAAGGGTACCTAAAGTGGCTTCAAAGATAAAAGAAAAATCGAAGCTATTATGACTTGGTAAATAGTGGCTGAGTCCGCCCACTTTTAAGACTGGTACAATGACCCTATATAAAGATTTGAAAAGCTCTTGTGTAGACAATTGCGCAAGGAAAAAGAAACGGGCACTTTTTGACCGTTTAGGTGCGTTTATGTCTCCTAGAAGCACTGGTCAGCGAGTTGAAATTTCGATTTGTATATGATGTAAAATTTCTCAACGAATAATCACTCAAGTGAATTGATATATAGTCCACTTTGAATACAAGAATCCGTTTGTTGCAGCCATTAGCTAATTGGGATCGTAAGAGGGCTGTAAGTATCACTTTTTTTCAAAACTGTCATTTTTCGTGCTGATTTCTAAAAATTTTTGTAAAAAGTAAAGATATTGGATGTTAATTGAATATTTAACCAAATGAAACACATATCGTTGCAAAGCTCCTACAGTGTAGTTGACGTGGACATATTTGTTTGTGTCCAATTTTTGCGTAGAAGATCTCAAGTACAGGATTGATTAGAGAAAAGCAAATTGAAATATTTTTGATTTATAGATTTGGAGTAAATGCGAATACTTATATAAAAGCAGAACCATTGGTTCATGTTTTTTTTCAATGCCATTTGCAGACAAATCTGCTAAGATTATAAAAATTGCGCTTTTGGACCATTTAGGTACGTTTAGAGTACCTAGAGTATTTTTATATAAGCGGATTGGAATTGGAATAATTTTCCATACCCAAATTCAGAAAAATTTTGCAGATGCAATCAAAAGCTCTAAATATCACCAAAAACGTTTTTTACAGATTTTTTTACTTTAGCCTCATCCCGGTAAAAATAAATACCTGATCGCTGCAAAAAAACGAGGCGTAGAACGAATTAAGTCAGTGTCAGTGATCATTCAAAAATGAAAAATTCTAGGACTTCCTTGCAGAAAAATTGTTTCAATTTGCCCCCTTCTAGAATTTGTAGGTCTGTTTTTTTAAGGAGACCATCACTGCACTACAGCAGCAATCAAAGGCAGCTTTTTTTAAAAGTTAAATAACTATTGCTTTGAAATGGCCTCAAGTTGTCTGATGAACGGTCTGATTTCGAAATTGACATCAACACAACTTCTTAAAAAAAAAACTGTCACTGGCATTTTTTTTATGGCCGCATTTGTCTCCGGCATGTGCCTAAAATCTCGACTTTCAAATGAGTTGTTTTAGTGGCAAATTCTCATGGGTTCAGGAGAAATGCTGAAGTGGCCAGACTAAGGGAAACTTCCGCCTCCCAAATTAAGAACGCTTTTTTTTCAACCCTTTTTTCTCAAAATCAATAAGATCATTTGATTCAAAACTTTGCATATGAGTTTGTTGTACTAAAGGGAAGGCACATGCAAAATTTCAGGTTTCTATGACGATTTTTGCCAAATCACTTATTTTTGGATCCTTGGGTTTTGCAGGTGAGGTCTACTAGTACAAACCTGAATCAAAAGCTGAAAAAACGGTCGTTTGTAAAAAGACTACGCACTATCTTGCAAACACCAAATATGCTTTAAAGTACTCCGACAGGACACATATCAAAAAATTTTTGCAAAAGAACGTGTATTTGCGGAGAAAATGCATTTTCTGGATTTCGCTGTTTTTGTGGTGTTTGGCCGCTTTTGGTACCCTACTCCGCTCGGTTCATAAATCCTCGAATATTCAATTTAAAACCATCAATCAATTTGCTACGGATTGTGCGTGAGCCGTACTTTATTCAGAATGCAATTTTTTTGGAAAAATTGTGAGAAAAAGTCTAAAAAAATACCAAAATTTGCAAAAAAAAAAATTTGAAAAATTTTCGATCAACTTAAAAATGGTCCTATGAACTGTTTTTTCGGGGCTTTTTTCGATTTTTGAGCTACAAATACGTTGACCTATCACGTTATGGCATTTGTTTTGGACCCGGAACACGTTTTCATTGTTCGCGGGGGTATGCTAAATCCGTGGATTTGGTGGTCCAAATTCAGAAATGCCGTAGTAGTAGTAGTAGTAGTAGTAGTAGTAGTAGTAGTAGTAGTAGTAGTAGTAGTAGTAGTAGTAGTAGTAGTAGTAGTAGTAGTAGTAGTAGTAGTAGTAGTAGTAGTAGTAGTAGTAGTAGTAGTAGTAGTAGTAGTAGTAGTAGTAGTAGTAGTAGTAGTAGTAGTAGTAGTAGTAGTAGTAGTAGTAGTAGTAGTAGTAGTAGTAGTAGTAGTAGTAGTAGTAGTAGTAGTAGTAGTAGTAGTAGTAGTAGTAGTAGTAGTAGTAGTAGTAGTAGTAGTAGTAGTAGTAGTAGTAGTAGTAGTAGTAGTAGTAGTAGTAGTAGTAGTAGTAGTAGTAGTAGTAGTAGTAGTAGTAGTAGTAGTAGTAGTAGTAGTAGTAGTAGTAGTAGTAGTAGTAGTAGTAGTAGTAGTAGTAGTAGTAGTAGTAGTAGTAGTAGTAGTAGTAGTAGTAGTAGTAGTAGTAGTAGTAGTAGTAGTAGTAGTAGTAGTAGTAGTAGTAGTAGTAGTAGTAGTAGTAGTAGTAGTAGTAGTAGTAGTAGTAGTAGTAGTAGTAGTAGTAGTAGTAGTAGTAGTAGTAGTAGTAGTAGTAGTAGTAGTAGTAGTAGTAGTAGTAGTAGTAGTAGTAGTAGTAGTAGTAGTAGTAGTAGTAGTAGTAGTAGTAGTAGTAGTAGTAGTAGTAGTAGTAGTAGTAGTAGTAGTAGTAGTAGTAGTAGTAGTAGTAGTAGTAGTAGTAGTAGTAGTAGTAGTAGTAGTAGTAGTAGTAGTAGTAGTAGTAGTAGTAGTAGTAGTAGTAGTAGTAGTAGTAGTAGTAGTAGTAGTAGTAGTAGTAGTAGTAGTAGTAGTAGTAGTAGTAGTAGTAGTAGTAGTAGTAGTAGTAGTAGTAGTAGTAGTAGTAGTAGTAGTAGTAGTAGTAGTAGTAGTAGTAGTAGTAGTAGTAGTAGTAATAGTAGTAGTAGTAGTAGTAGTAGTAGTAGTAGTAGTAGTAGTAGTAGTAGTAGTACTACTACTACCGATCAATACGCCCATGCCAGACGCGCTCCTGGGGGGCAACGGAAAACGTGGATGAGTCAAATCGAAGGAGACTGTGTACGAAACAAAGTATCGTTCACCAGATTGCAGGAGAAAGCAGCAACAGGGTCAAAGAATGCCTTCAACAATTTCGTCGTACAGCACTTCACAGAATAACCAAACAAATAACTCTTCTTGTTTTGTTTGTATTTGTATTTGTATTTGTATTTGTTGCCAACCGTGCCTTTATTTCTTATTTGGAATTAAAGTGTTGAAACAGTAGTAGTAGTAGTAGTAGTAGTATTAGTAGTAGTAGTAGTAGTAGTAGTAGTAGTAGTAGTAGTAGTAGTAGTAGTAGTAGTAGTAGTAGTATTAGTAGTAGTAGTAGTAGTAGTAGTAGTAGTAGTAGTAGTAGTAGTAGTAGTAGTAGTAGTAGTAGTAGTGGGGGACAAAATCCAACCTCACCTCCACGTGGTGTCCCCTGGGGGTAGGTCATGTGCTGCGGCTCTCCGCTCACATGGTCGAGCTAACGAGGCACTGGTCTTCTAGTTTGTGGCGCAACTAGTCGTATCTCAGCCTTCAAACACCAAAGCAATGAGTACATTCAACCATGGCCCCGAGTCCCGGGTAAGGGGTGCTAAGAATCTCCCGAGGAACCAACTCAGAATTGCAACTTTAAACGTCAGAACACTGACCCAAGCCGGATCTTTAGATGCTTTGAAAATGGATCTGGCGCAATACAAGTTGGATATTCTGGGAGTGCAGGAGACGAGATTGCAGGAGCAAGAAATTGATCTCGGAGACCACAAGCTCTACCTGTCTGACTCGTGGTTGTCTGGTGTAAAGTCGAGACAAGGAGGAGTGGGCGTTGCTGTAAAGAAGTCATTGATAAACAGCATCGTAGAACAAGTGGCTCTAAGTGAACGTATTTGCTACGTCAAGTTCGCGGCTCGGAGGAGAGCCAATCTAGCTGTTGTTGTCTGCTACGCACCTACGAATGAAGCTAGTCTCCAAGAGAAGGATTTGTTTTGGAGTCAACTTTCAGACCTAGTTTCCAGCTTCAAACATAGGGAGCATATTTGTGTCATCGGTGACCTCAATGCAGAGCCTGGACACCAGTTGAATGACACCATGAGCTGCAGAGGCCCGTTTGGAATGGGTGAAGAAAATGAAAACTCGGAAAAGTTGTTATCATTTTGCACCTCACACAAATTGCTCGTAGGTGGTACATGGTTCCAGCATCGACAAGTGCATCGGTACACCTACAACCCTCCCGATCCGAGTTGTCGAAAAAAGATGCTGGATCACATTCTGTTTGCAGAGAGATACAGAGGATGTCTGACGAATGTGAGGACCAGAAGAGGGAAAACCACAATTACCGATCATGAACTGGTTATTGCGGAAGTATCTAGGAAACTTTTGTCTGAAAAGCCATGTTTCACGCCCAGAATCAGTTCTGCAAAGCTGCAAGATGAAACAACGCGTGACTTATTCACGCAGGAGGTCAAGTTACATCTTGATAAGAGCGGCGATTTCGAGAATACAGAGCAGTCTTGGGACAATTTTCGAAAAGCCCTGAACCAAGCAGCAGTGAAATGCCTCCTTCCGGACAAGCGAGTGAACAAACCTTGGATTTCTCCAGATTCTCCGGAACTTATCCGGAAACGAGCTGATCTACAGTTGAAGAAACACAGCAGCGCGGTGGCGTTGTTAGAGTTCACAAACTGCTGTAAGGAAGTCAGAAAAGCTCTACGTGCAGACAAACGGGCATGGCTTGAACGCAAAGGCCAAGAAGTGCAGAGCTTTGCGGACAGAGGCAACTTGAAGGAGGTTTTTGGGGCATCACAGCAGATTTGCCGAAACTGGAGTCCCCAGTTGACCAAATTAGTTTCAAGCACTGGCGTCAACTTACGGACGAAAGAGGAACGACTTGAACGCTGGACGGAACATTTTAGTCAACTCCTGAATCCCTCAACATCTAGTTGCAGTACGAGATTGGTAGTAGTAGTAGTAGTAGTAGTAGTAGTAGTAGTAGTAGTAGTAGTAGTAGTAGTAGTAGTAGTAGTAGTAGTAGTAGTAGTAGTAGTAGTAGTAGTAGTAGTAGTAGTAGTAGTAGTAGTAGTAGTAGTAGTAGTAGTAGTAGTAGTAGTAGTAGTAGTAGTAGTAGTAGTAGTAGTAGTAGTAGTAGTAGTAGTAGTAGTAGTAGTAGTAGTAGTAGTAGTAGTAGTAGTAGTAGTAGTAGTAGTAGTAGTAGTAGTAGTAGTAGTAGTAGTAGTAGTAGTAGTAGTAGTAGTAGTAGTAGTAGTAGTAGTAGTAGTAGTAGTAGTAGTAGTAGTAGTAGTAGTAGTAGTAGTAGTAGTAGTAGTAGTAGTAGTAGTAGTAGTAGTAGTAGTAGTAGTAGTAGTAGTAGTAGTAGTAGTAGTAGTAGTAGTAGTAGTAGTAGTAGTAGTAGTAGTAGTAGTAGTAGTAGTAGTAGTAGTAGTAGTAGTAGTAGTAGTAGTAGTAGTAGTAGTAGTAGTAGTAGTAGTAGTAGTAGTAGTAGTAGTAGTAGTAGTAGTAGTAGTAGTAGTAGTAGTAGTAGTAGTAGTAGTAGTAGTAGTAGTAGTAGTAGTAGTAGCAATAGTAGTAGTAGTAGTAGTACTACTACCGATCAATACGCCCATGCCAGACGCGCTCCTGGGGGGCAACGGAAAACGTGGATGAGTCAAATCGAAGGAGACTGTGTACGAAACAAAGTATCGTTCACCAGATTGCAGGAGAAAGCAGCAACAGGGTCAAAGAATGCCTTCAACAATTTCGTCGTACAGCACTTCACAGAATAACCAAACAAATAACTCTTCTTGTTTTGTTTGTATTTGTATTTGTATTTGTATTTGTTGCCAACCGTGCCTTTATTTCATATTTGGAATTAAAGTGTTGAAACAGTAGTAGTAGTAGTAGTAGTAGTATTAGTAGTAGTAGTAGTAGTAGTAGTAGTAGTAGTAGTAGTATTAGTAGTAGTAGTAGTAGTAGTAGTAGTAGTAGTAGTAGTAGTAGTACTAGTAGTAGTGGGGGACAAAATCCAACCTCACCTCCACGTGGTGTCCCCTGGGGGTAGGTCATGTGCTGCGGCTCTCCGCTCACATGGTCGAGCTAACGAGGCACTGGTCTTCTAGTTTGTGGCGCAACTAGTCGTATCTCAGCCTTCAAACACCAAAGCAATGAGTACATTCAACCATGGCCCCGAGTCCCGGGTAAGGGGTGCTAAGAATCTCCCCAGGAACCAACTCAGAATTGCAACTTTAAACGTCAGAACACTGACCCAAGCCGGATCTTTAGAGGCTTTGAAAATGGATCTGGCGCAATACAAGTTGGATATTCTGGGAGTGCAGGAGACGAGATTGCAGGAGCAAGAAATTGATCTCGGAGACCACAAGCTCTACCTGTCTGACTCGTGGTTGTCTGGTGTAAAGTCGAGACAAGGAGGAGTGGGCGTTGCTGTAAAGAAGTCATTGATAAACAGCATCGTAGAACAAGTGGCTCTAAGTGAACGTATTTGCTACGTCAAGTTCGCGGCTCGGAGGAGAGCCAATCTAGCTGTTGTTGTCTGCTACGCACCTACGAATGAAGCTAGTCTCCAAGAGAAGGATTTGTTTTGGAGTCAACTTTCAGACCTAGTTTCCAGCTTCAAACATAGGGAGCATATTTGTGTCATCGGTGACCTCAATGCAGAGCCTGGACACCAGTTGAATGACACCATGAGCTGCAGAGGCCCGTTTGGAATGGGTGAAGAAAATGAAAACTCGGAAAAGTTGTTATCATTTTGCACCTCACACAAATTGCTCGTAGGTGGTACATGGTTCCAGCATCGACAAGTGCATCGGTACACCTACAACCCTCCCGATCCGAGTTGTCGAAAAAAGATGCTGGATCACATTCTGTTTGCAGAGAGATACAGAGGATGTCTGACGAATGTGAGGACCAGAAGAGGGAAAACCACAATTACCGATCATGAACTGGTTATTGCGGAAGTATCTATGAAACTTTTGTCTAAAAAGCCATGTTTCACGCCCAGAATCAGTTCTGCAAAGCTGCAAGATGAAACAACGCGTGACTTATTCACGCAGGAGGTCAAGTTACATCTTGATAAGAGCGGCGATTTCGAGAATACAGAGCAGTCTTGGGACAATTTTCGAAAAGCCCTGAACCAAGCAGCAGTGAAATGCCTCCTTCCGGACAAGCGAGTGAACAAACCTTGGATTTCTCCAGATTCTCTGGAACTTATCCGGAAACGAGCTGATCTACAGTTGAAGAAACACAGCAGCGCGGTGGCGTTGTTAGAGTTCACAAACTGCTGTAAGGAAGTCAGAAAAGCTCTACGTGCAGACAAACGGGCATGGCTTGAACGCAAAGGCCAAGAAGTGCAGAGCTTTGCGGACAGAGGCAACTTGAAGGAGGTTTTTGGGGCATCACAGCAGATTTGCCGAAACTGGAGTCCCCAGTTGACCAAATTAGTTTCAAGCACTGGCGTCAACTTACGGACGAAAGAGGAACGACTTGAACGCTGGACGGAACATTTTAGTCAACTCCTGAATCCCTCAACATCTAGTTGCAGTACGAGATTGGATCCCGAAGAAGCAGCTGAAAGCTTGTCGATTGACCTGAGCCCAATTCGATTTGAAGAAGTGCTTGAAGTTGTCCGCAGGTTGAAGAATGGCAAGGCAAGTGGACCCGATAACGTTTCCTGTGAGATGTTGAAAGCACACAAGGGTATTGTTGAGTGGCTCTGGGACATCATAGATAAGTGTTGGTCGACTGAAGTTCTTCCCGATGACTGGAAGGTAGCAGAAATTGTCCCATTATACAAGAGTAAAGGAAAGAGGTCAGAGTGTTCGAACCACCGAGGGATCTCTCTATTGTCAGTACCAGGCAAAGTGTTCGCTTCCGTTATTCTCAATCGATGCAAAGATTCAGTGGATTGCGTCTTAAGGGAAGAGCAGTGCGGCTTCAGAAAAAGCAGAGGATGCGCCGATCAACTCTTTGCCCTGCGTCAAATAATAGAGAAATCAATGGCGTTTCAATTGGATATTAGCTTTTGTTTCATAGACTTTCGAGCGGCATTCGATTCTGTCGATCGTGAGCAGATGTACCAGATAATGAAACACTATGGTCTTCCGCAAAAAGTGATAAACATCATAAGAAACAGCTATGATGGATTCAAATGTCGAGTCAAAGCCGAAGGTGAGAAAGGACGCTTATTTGATGTCAGAACGGGCGTTAGGCAGGGTGATGTGTGGTCCCCAATCCTATTCGGCCTTGTCATCAACTACATTTTGGCTAACTCGGTGCATGGAGGATTAGACATTGGGAGATTGGTGGCTGACTTAGATTTTGCTGATGATGTTGCTCTCGTGGGGGTCTCAGACAGTGAGGTGCAAGAAAACCTACATCGAATCGAGGCCCTTGCGGAAGCCGCTGGTCTGAAGATTAATGTGGCCAAAACAAAGAATATGGGCGTAAAATGCGACAGCCCAAATGTTGTTGCAGTGCCTAGTATCCAACAGAACGTGGAGATACTCACTGGAACACATAAAGGCAAACTAGGACTCCTGGCAGAGACATCTAGCCAGTCACGACTAACCATCAGCACGGAGGTGCTGCTGGGAACGAAAAAGAAAGCGGGCTGGTTCGAAACACAAGATGGCCGGAAGCTAAGATTGAAAAGCTTAGCGGTGGCTAAGCCAGCGTTTGTAGCTTCACAACAACAATCTGCGATAGCAGATTCAGAGTCGCTAGAAAATGAGAGTCGGTCAGTGGTGGCTGACCAAGAGTCTTTAAGATGTCAGAATTGTCAGCGGCAATTCAGTACAGTTACCGGACGCAAAGTGCACCAAACAAGATTCTGCAAAGCCGGTTTGTCAAAGAATGTCGTCGACAAGTCAAAGTTCGAGCAACTAGAGGCGAGCCTTACCTGTGACAAGTGTGAAAGAAAGTTCAAAACAGTCAATGGCCGAAAAGTTCACCAATCGAGATACTGTGGCAAACCTAAAGCAGTTGCCACACGCGTGTTTTCCTGCAAAGTACAAGATGTTCTCGGAAACGAGTTTGAAAACATAGAAGCGTTCAAGTATCTCGGATCATATGTCAGCCTCAAGCATGGAGACCTGCAGGAAGTCAATTGCAAACTTGCAGAAGGTAGACAACGGTTTGCTAACTTCCAAAATCTCTGGAAGAGCAAGCAGCTCAGCGTGCACCTCAAGTGCAATTTGTACAAAGCACTCGTTTTATCTGCCGTGCTGTACAGCTCAGAGACTTGGACTCTTTCGAAATTAATGGAGAGAAAACTTGAGAGTTTCCACTGTGGTTGTCTTCGGAGAATTCTACGTGTGTCATATCTGGAGAAAGCAACGAACGAAGAAATTATGTCAAGATCACGAACTCCCCAACTATCCACGATGATCATGCTCAAACGGATAAAATGGTACGGACACATCCAGAGAATGGAACCAGGAAGATTAGCCCGCAGTGCTTTCGATTGGGACCCGCCCGATCAATACGTCCATGCTAGACGCGCTCCTGGGGGGCAACGGAAAACGTGGATGAGTCAAATCGAAGGAGACTGTGTACGAAACAAAGTATCGTTCACCAGATTGCAGGAGAAAGCAGCAACCGGGTCAAAGAATGCCTTCAACAATTTCGTCGTACAGCACTTCACAGAATAACCAAACAAATGATTTTTCTTGTTTTGTTTGTATTTGTTGCCAACCGTGCCTTTATTTCATATTTGGAATTAAAGTGTTGAAACAGTAGTAGTAGTAGTAGTAGTAGTAGTAGTAGTAGTAGTAGTAGTAGTAGTAGTAGTAGTAGTAGTAGTAGTAGTAGTAGTAGTAGTAGTAGTAGTAGTAGTAGTAGTAGTAGTAGTAGTAGTAGTAGTAGTAGTAGTAGTAGTAGTAGTAGTAGTAGTAGTAGTAGTAGTAGTAGTAGTAGTAGTAGTAGTAGTAGTAGTAGTAGTAGTAGTAGTAGTAGTAGTAGTAGTAGTAGTAGTAGTAGTAGTAGTAGTAGTAGTAGTAGTAGTAGTAGTAGTAGTAGTAGTGCGGCTTCAGAAAAAGCAGAGGATGCGCCGATCAACTCTTTGCCCTGCGTCAAATAATAGAGAAATCAATGGCGTTTCAATTGGATATTAGCTTTTGTTTCATAGACTTTCGAGCGGCATTCGATTTTGTCGATCGTGAGCAGATGTACCAGATAATGAAACACTATGGTCTGCCGCAAAAAGTGATAAACATCATAAGAAACAGCTATGATGGATTCAAATGTCGAGTCAAAGCCGAAGGTGAGAAGGGACGCTTATTTGATGTCAGAACAGGCGTTAGGCAGGGTGATGTGTGGTCCCCAATCCTATTCGGCCTTGTCATCAACTACATTTTAGCTAACTCGGTGCATGGAGGATTAGACATTGGGAGATTGGTGGCTGACTTAGATTTTGCTGATGATGTTGCTCTCGTGGGGGTCTCAGACAGTGAGGTGCAAGAAAACCTACATCGAATCGAGGCCCTAGCAGAAGCCGCTGGTCTGAAGATTAATGTGGCCAAAACAAAGAATATGGGCGTAAAATGCGACAGCCCAAATGTTGTTGCAGTGCCTAGTATCCAACAGAACGTGGAGATACTCACTGGAACACATAAAGGCAAACTAGGACTCCTGGCAGAGACATCTAGCCAGTCACGACTAACCATCGGCACGGAGGTGCTGCTGGGAACGAAAAAGAAAGCGGGCTGGTTCGAAACACAAGATGGCCGGAAGCTCAGATTGAAAAGCTTAGCGCAGGCTAAGCCAGCGTTGGTAACTTCACAACAACAATCTGCAGTAGCGGATTTAGAGTCGCTAGAAAATGAGAGTGGGTCAGCGGTGGCTGATCAAGAGTCTTTAAGATGTCAGAACTGTCAGCGGCAATTCAGTACAGTTACCGGACGCAAAGTGCACCAAACAAGATTCTGCAAAGCCGGTTTGTCAAAGAATGTCGTCGACAAGTCAAAGTTCGAGCAACTAGAGGCGAGCCTCACCTGTGACAAGTGTGAAAGGAAGTTCAAAACAGTCAATGGCCGAAAAGTTCACCAATCGAGATACTGTGGCAAACCTAAAGCAGCTGCCACACGCGTGTTTTCCTGCAAAGTACAAGATGTTATCGGAAACGAGTTTGAAAACATAGAGGCGTTCAAGTATCTCGGATCATATGTCAGCCTCAAGCATGGAGACCTCCAGGAAGTCAATTGCAAACTTGCAGAAGGTAGACAACGGTTTGCTAACTTCCAAAATCTCTGGAAGAGCAAGCAGCTCAGCGTGCACCTCAAGTGCAATTTGTACAAAGCACTCGTTTTATCAGCCGTGCTGTACAGCTCAGAGACTTGGACTCTTTCGAAATTAATGGAGAGAAAACTTGAGAGTTTCCACTGTGGTTGTCTTCGGAGAATTCTACGTGTGTCATATCTGGAGAAAGCAACGAACGATGAAATTATGTCAAGATCGCGAATGCCCCAACTATCCACGATGATCATGCTCAAACGGATAAAATGGTACGGTCACATCCAGAGAATGGAACCAGGAAGATTAGCCCGCAGTGCCTTCGATTGGGACCCGCCCGATCAATACGCCCATGCCAGACGCGCTCCTGGGGGGCAACGGAAAACGTGGATGAGTCAAATCGAAGGAGACTGTGTACGAAACAAAGTATCGTTCACCAGATTGCAGGAGAAAGCAGCAACCGGGTCAAAGAATGCCTTCAACAATTTCGTCGTACAGCACTTCACAGAATAACCAAACAAAAAACTCTTCTTGTTTTGTTTGTATTTGTATTTGTATTTGTATTTGTTGCCAACCGTGCCTTTATTTCATATTTGGAATTAAAGTGTTGAAACAGTAGTAGTAGTAGTAGTAGTAGTAGTAGTAGTAGTAGTAGTAGTAGTAGTAGTAGTAGTAGTAGTAGTAGTAGTAGTAGTAGTAGTAGTAGTAGTAGTAGTAGTAGTAGTAGTAGTAGTAGTAGTAGTAGTAGTAGTAGTAGTAGTAGTAGTAGTAGTAGTAGTAGTAGTAGTAGTAGTAGTAGTATGGGCACGGGACCTTCGTGCTATATAGAGCAGCGGGTGTAGTTATCAGCGGCTGTCTGAGACGCCGCTCCTCAGTATGATCAACTTCGTCCTATGTGCAGAGCCTAGACTAGGGGCCTTAGACAGCGGAAACCTGGCTGGGAGGGTAGCTCGACATCGCTACTATTAGATAAGACCTTAACATTTAACTTGCCGGACGGAAAAATGCCCACTACCGGCCTAGTAGTGGACCCTAATATCGTGGGTGATCAGACCTAGCTGCTACACCCCTTTTTAGCACAGACGTGAGTGATAATATTTTTTCATAGGCTGATTTCTGCACATTCCTAAGGCTCTTGAAAGTGATCTAAAGTTTTTCTGAAAGCTCTCTAGCACCACTACAATTTGTGTTTTCGGCTTTTTCAAATTTCAAGCTATAAAGATGGGCTAACTTTTTAGTAGTAGGTTGGTGAGCAGACCACGCTGCTAGTGCTTATACGTGTGTGAGATTCCCAATTTACATTTTGGATGACTTTTTTTTGCACCAATATCATTGTTTTGGCCTAGAAAGACATCCTAGTATAGGAACTAGGTATCTAAAATCATTATTTGTGGTACCTACATAGCGGTGGTTGTGGAAAGAGAGAGGAGCCTACTGCTAATATTGAAGATAAAAACTTCTCTCATTTTCAACATGTTGTTGATTCACAACATGTTTTTCACTGTCTAGAGGTACAACCTACCTGTATGGACACTGCAAGAAAGAATAAAAAGTTTCTACAAGCCTCTGAGTGAAATCTGTGCTCACTAATAACAGTGACACCTGACACAAAAATTCATCAAAAAATTGATCACGTAGCCTACTGATAGCCACTACTGGGTAGTCACCCCCCTTCTTGCACTTATCCACTTTAAATATTGGTCTCTAATTCTGATCTCAATAGAAAACAAGATGTAGCCCCAACATTTGAATTAACGTCTCCCCTTGATCCTTTTCTATCCTTTTCCTGACTCATTTAAAAATCAAGGTAGGCTAGCAGCGGGGTCCGTGCTAAATTTTTGTTGCTAAATCGTTCCTGAGCCTTTTTCCCCAAAAAAGGGGAAATTTGAGACTGCTAACAGTAACTAGGGTATTTTTTCGACTCCATACGCCTATTTAGGCACATTGAAAACAATAGGACAGAGCTGTGGAAGCAAGAATAGCTGTAGCGCTTATGCCTAATTAAACCTGCAATGACAGGAGATTTTTAAACCCGTTTTCTTGGAGTTAACTGATATGGCTTAATCAACGTGGTTGCTAGTGAAGGATCTAGGGCGCTATTGAAAACTTCGATTGGTTTTGTTTTAGGCACTGTGGGGGGGTGGCCTGAGTTAGTAGTCAAAAAAAGTAATGGCCGGTGAACTCTAATTCGCTCATCATTACCTATCAAAGGGTTCCTGTATCATGCAATTTATCCAAAAAGACTCGTATGTGACTACTGTATGAGATTAGGTTGAAAAAACAACACTAGCAACACTATCTGAGAAAAAGTACTGATCTGGGAGTTCTGGTACTAGTGAGAGCAGACCGCGCTGATAAATGCTTATTTTCCAGCCTCAACTAGTTGTTTTGGTCATAAACTTTGGTACTAAAATTGTTCTAGCTTCTCTCAGGGGACCAACACCAACCTTTTCCTGCCATGGAAGAGGTCTGAAAGTTGAAAAAAGTGATTTTTTTCAAAGATTTAAGTACAAATTTTTAAGTTGAGAAAATGTACAAAATTCTTCAAATTTTAGCGTTTTTATGTTTTTAAACTTCCAAAATGCACTAGGAACAGCAAGTACATTGTATATGGACAATCTGCAATGCTTTTTTTGCAGCAGTGTTCCCCTCTCGCCACTGTGGTGATGATATCTGTGAATTTAGCAGCGGCGTCTCGTCTCACTTTTTCACTGTGTTTCCCTCCTTCTAACCACTTGTAGCACAGCGACTTTCGTAGATGCCATCGACTCTACTTTTCTTACACAGTTCAAGATGGACAAATGGGTGGCAAAAATACAAGCCAAAAGGGCTTGCACGAAGCAAAGACAAGCGTCCACGATAACTTCGCTGTTGGCTAAAAATGAGATCGTAGAAGCTCTGATTGTGGTAGTAGAGGATTCCTTTCACCTCCAAAGTGCTGTTAACTTGCTCAATCCTATCGGAGAGCAACTCAAAATTCAATAAACGATCAGGGGAATCTGAAACATTTGCCAAATACTGAAAAGTATATTTCAGTGTAGTGGTAGTGGGTTTCTGGTAGTGCTGTGCCATTTCGGCCAATTTTCTTCCGCACACATAACAGCGGGACTTCTTTGTCACACGAAGCACTCGGGGACTATCCAAATGTTGGATCTCGTCAAGATCAGAAGCCTGTGATATCGGGTCGGCTAAAAAAAAACTCAGAATGGATACCGTATATATATATAGCAACGAAGTCTGATCTCACTAAATAAAAACTTACTGTACATCAAGCGGCCATACGGAGTTCGGTGTGCACTTATTTG
Organism: Convolutriloba macropyga; assembly: GCF_964194025.1. Lineage (NCBI taxonomy): Eukaryota > Metazoa > Xenacoelomorpha > Acoela > Convolutidae > Convolutriloba > Convolutriloba macropyga. The sequence goes on along the minus strand of NW_027450664.1, from coordinate 138,335 downwards.
CGAGTCTAGCTGGCTGTCCTTATCATTCTCCTGATTTGCACAATTCCTCGTCTTCTTCTTGGGCGTTGGTGTTCTTAGATGGGACCGCTTTCGTTTAGTAGTGGGAGCTGACGTGCTTGGGCCAGCAACTTCCGAAGTCGTCTCAATATAATCATGGCTTTTCAACACAATTTCATGCGCGGGGGGTTCCGGCGTGAAGGTACAAACTGTATCATTCATTGTTAGCAATCAAATCAACTCTGAAATATGAAATATGTATTGCACAGACGGAAACACTAAAGGTTGCCCAAAGAGAGAGGAGCTTGCTGCTAATGGGCAAAACCCTGCAAAACTTGAATTCCCAGTACGATTGATCTAAAAACGCAAAAACAGATGATATACTAGACAAGGAGTACAACACACTGACAAAAAATTGTTTCCCAACACCCAATACCGACTCAGAACCTACTTTTCAAAAAAAAATTATTTTCACGGTATGAAACGTCGAAAACAGAAAATGCCCGACTACTTAGGGTTCTGCTACACTAGACCGGTTTTCCGAAACAGTGTGTATTCAGAAAATTTTTTCCGATCGTTAGAGACCAAGACTGTCATGCGAACTTCCGGTTCGGTTCACTTATGCATCTCCGTTGTTTTTTAGCATGGATGGTCTAACTATAAATTTTACCCGCGAGGATCGTCGACTACCGACCAAATCCTAGCAGCGGCGTAAAACCTCTAAGTAGTAGTAGTAGTAGTAGTAGTAGTAGTAGTAGTAGTAGTAGTAGTAGTAGTAGTAGTAGTAGTAGTAGTAGTAGTACAGTTACCGGACGCAAAGTGCACCAAACAAGATTCTGCAAAGCCGGTTTGTCAAAGAATGTCGTCGACAAGTCAAAGTTCGAGCAACTAGAGGCGAGCCTCACCTGTGACAAGTGTGAAAGGAAGTTCGAAACAGTCAATGGCCGAAAAGTTCACCAATCGAGATACTGTGGCAAACCTAAGTACAAGATGTTATCGGAAACGAGTTTGAAAACATAGAAGCGTTCAAGTATCTCGGATCATATGTCAGCCTCAAGCATGGAGACCTCCAGGAAGTCAATTGCAAACTTGCAGAAGGTAGACAACGGTTTGCTAACTTCCAAAATCTCTGGAAGAGCAAGCAGCTCAGCGTGCACCTCAAGTGCAATTTGTACAAAGCACTCGTTTTATCAGCCGTGCTGTACAGCTCAGAGACTTGGACTCTTTCGAAATTAATGGAGAGAAAACTTGAGAGTTTCCACTGTGGTTGTCTTCGGAGAATTCTACGTGTGTCATATCTGGAGAAAGCAACGAACGATGAAATTATGTCAAGATCGCGAATGCCCCAACTATCCACGATGATTATGCTCAAACGGATAAAATGGTACGGTCACATCCAGAGAATGGAACCAGGAAGATTAGCCCGCAGTGCCTTCGATTGGGACCCGCCCGATCAATACGCCCATGCCAGACGCGCTCCTGGGGGGCAACGGAAAACGTGGATGAGTCAAATCGAAGGAGACTGTGTACGAAACAAAGTATCGTTCACCAGATTGCAGGAGAAAGCAGCAACCGGGTCAAAGAATGCCTTCAACAATTTCGTCGTACAGCACTTCACAGAATAACCAAACAAATAACTCTTCTTGTTTTGTTTGTATTTGTATTTGTATTTGTTGCCAACCGTGCCTTTATTTCATATTTGGAATTAAAGTGTTGAAACAGTAGTAGTAGTAGTAGTAGTAGTAGTAGTAGTAGTAGTAGTAGTAGTAGTAGTAGTAGTAGTAGTAGTAGTAGTAGTAGTAGTAGTAGTAGTAGTAGTAGTAGTAGTAGTAGTAGTAGTAGTAGTAGTAGTAGTAGTAGTAGTAGTAGTAGTAGTAGTAGTAGTAGTAGTAGTAGTAGTAGTAGTAGTAGTAGTAGTAGTAGTAGTAGTAGTAGTAGTAGTAGTAGTAGTAGTAGTAGTAGTAGTAGTAGTAGTAGTAGTAGTAGTAGTAGTAGTAGTAGTAGTAGTAGTAGTAGTAGTAGTAGTAGTAGTAGTAGTAGTAGTAGTAGTAGTAGTAGTAGTAGTAGTAGTAGTAGTAGTAGTAGTAGTAGTAGTAGTAGTAGTAGTAGTAGTAGTAGTAGTAGTAGTAGTAGTAGTAGTAGCCTTTTCTGAATTTGGGCAATTTCTTCGACCATTTTCAGAATAGCCGTGAAAAACATTTTACCCAAATTAAGAAGACCATTTTACGAAAAACTTCCGCCTCCCAAATTCAGAAGAGGGTTGCCCAAATTCAGAAATGGATTTTTTGACCAATTTCGGAATTGGCCCGGTGCCCATTTTCCTACTCCACTCCTACTACTCCTTGGAATTTGGGTAAGTGTTACGGGGATGATGGCCGAATCAGAAATTGGGCTAAAAAGGTTTGTGAAACTACGACAAAAGAAAGACACTTCTCATTTTCAAGACTTTCAAAAGTTTAATGATTAAAATGCAAAAATTCGACCAGAAATTTAACAAACACCAAACACGAAAAAAAATTCGCCCAAATTTATGTGGCAGTGCAGGTCAATTGTTAAACATAACAGGCATAACTTTGACAAACAGCTATAACAAACATGTCTTTCCTCTATTTAAATCGAAGCAGTCGGCAGCAGTTGTGAAGCTAGGAAATGACTTCCTCGTGATGTATCTGTCCACGTAGGGCGAATTCTAAGATTATGTTGGGCATTCTCTCGAGCAAGCTTCTCATCGTGTTTTGGTCTTTCAGATTGTGCTAATGATGTTTTCATGGGTTATTTGGCGTGTTTTGCGTTTATTTTCAAATCAGTGAAGTCGTTTCCTAAAGATGAACGCATTCAGATCTTGCTAGAATATTTTGAGATGATTCAAAACTTGCAAGATACTTGCTGCAATCTTGCAAGATATCAACGCAAGAAAACAAGTAAAATAAATTTAAAAACACTCTAGAAAACTTTTTTGAGACACCATATCGCTAATAAAAACAAGTTACCAAATTGATAATCAAGAGAAATTTTTTTAATCCAGATTCAAAATCTTGCGAGAATCTGGCAACAATCTTGAGAATTTTTAATTTCTGGCAAACTTTTTTTGATTATTTTGGGCACCTAATTGAAAATCAGCTGAACTGTTTTTCAAGAGCATATCGAAATGCAGAACTCATTCTAATTGACTTTTCCTAAATACCGTTCAAACATGAAGATTATGAAAAATTGGGTATATTTGAGGAATTTGTTAATATCTCTAAAGTACTGTTTCAAAAGTGTTCAACATAGTCGCATTTTTATGATACTGAGCTGTTCTTTTTTACCCGGCTGGCTGCTTCCTTCATTCGTTGTAATAGAAAAGTTATTTACGGCCAAACTTGATAAAAAAATCTTCCAGATTGTGATATTAAATATTTTATTCGAATTTTTGTTCTGCAGAAAGCATTTTCTGAGAGTCCCTTAATTTTAAATTATCATTAGGTAGCAAGTACTACAAAAAACAATTGTCAGTAATTAATTGAGAGGACAAATCAAATAGTTGCTGCGAAATACTCAATCATACGTTTTGTGTTGCGATAACATCATTTTTCTCTGATGAAATAGATACCTGCCGAAAATCCTAAATGGTGGAAAGTCTCAACGTTCTAATCCCTTTGAAACTCTTTCTGTAACCAAATAGGACTTCTTTTGAGTTTTAGACAAGTTTGAGGTGAGAATTAAGTCTCAAAATTTTACGAAAATTGAAAAAATTCGAAAACTTTTTGATTTTTAGAAGTTGTAAAAAAGTTAGGGTAAAATGGATCACGGATAAATTTTGATACTTTTTCATGATTGTTTCAATAATTTTTTCTGTTCATAACAAAACTGAGTGAAGTGGCAGGTAGTACAAAGATAGAACAAAAGCATCCAGTGTGTTCCAGATTGTGATTTTAAATATTTTATTCGACTTTTTGTTCTGTAGAAAGCATTTTCTGAGAGTCCCTTTATCTTAAATTGTTATTAGATAGCAAGTACTACAAACAAATTGTCAGTAGTTAGTTGAGCGAGAAAAATCAAAAAGTTGCGGCAAATTTGTCAATCATACGTTTTTTGTTGCGATAACATTATTTTTCTCTGATGAAATAGATACCTGGCAAAACTCCTAATTGGTCATATGCCCACCAACGTTCTAATCCCTTTTAAACTCATTCTGCAGCAGAATTGGGCCTCCGCTGAACCCTACACAAGTTTGAAGTGAGAACTAAGGCTCAAAAAGTTGGGAAAATTGAATAAAATTGAAAACTTTTTGATTTTTAGAAGTTGTAAAAAAGTTAGGGTAAAGTGGATCAAGGATAGTTTTTGCTACTTTTTCATTAGACCTTTGCTCTTCATTGGTTACACAATCGACAAAAATTCAACAGTGCACATATTTTAAAGTATAAAACTTCATTTCATTGATTTTTAAGATTATAAAAGTGAAAAGTTTTCAACTAACATTTTTTCATCCTTAATAAGTCAAAGGAAAGTTTTTGTGTTGCAAGTGAACTCACACTCTCAATTTCCACTTCAGCATAGTCCTCATAACGTTTATAAACGTTCTACAACTTCCCTTGTGGAAAGAACGCAGCGCTATGACTGTGCTGCACTTTAACAACTAGAAAAGTTAATTAAAGTCTCTAATAAATTTTCTTACATGCTTTTCAATTGTTTGACTCTCTTTAGTTTTTTGGCGCCTCTTTCAAGTGCTAATGTTTGTTTCATCAAATGTCATTCACTAGCTTCTTGAAATTTTTCTCTTAGCTATTGGTAATTAAGAACAACAACATTTTTCTCTTGAAATGAAAATTAATCAAACTTTTTGTCTGATAAAAGTAAAACACTCTTTTGAAAGCAATGGTTTGGCAGTTAGAAATTTCTCTCAATTGTATCTTTTTGATCATTTACGTTGTTCCAAGCCTATAAAAAGATAATACCCGGGTTATTTGAAGTACTTACGGTGGATAATCAAGTAGAGTCTGCAAATGCTGAGGAACGAAGTTTATTTCGTCGCATAAAATAGGCAATTAGTTTTTGTACTTTCTTCTTATTTCTCTGTCAATTACTAATCAAATTACGTAATTTAGGTTGCATTCTCTTCCCTTTAAGCGTATCTTTAATGGGGTTATTATTTTCTCCCTAAAAAATTTTGTGAATGTTTAATTTTACAGTGAATACTGAAAAACATAACATTTCTCAAATTTTAATCGCTTAGTGGTGTTTTGCGCAAAGAACAGGTTTTTCAGCGTGCAGTATGTGTTTTCTAGTCTCCATTCATGTCCCTGGAGCTACTTGTATGAAAGGATGAGGTTATTTCAACAATTTTTCTTTTTTCACGATTTCATCAAATTTCTGTGGATGTTGTTTTGTGTCCAAACACACAAAACATCATAACCTTCATGGCGAGGTGGGAAATTTTTTCCCACCTTGTCATGAAGGTTTGCCGTGACCTAGAACGTGGAAGTGGACCAGAATTACACCCACAAATACGCGGGGCACGCGTTTTCACGTTGTTTTACGTCGGTTCCGGAGATCTTGGGCTTCGATTTTAGCCAAAAAAATGGGGTACAGAACAGTATTTTGTTAATATCTGCTAAAGTACTGGACCAAATTAAACGAGAGTGGTCGCATTTTGTAAGCACTGAACCCCTCTTGCTTGCAGTGTTTGGTTGGTTTCCCAAATCGGCCTAATCAAAAAGTTATAAATGTTCAAATTTGAAATAGTTCGAATTTTCGGGCTATTATGGGTGACCTAAATTTTGGTACTACAAAACACGCGATTTACCCAATAAATGTTAATGTTTTAGAATCCTCAGTTAGCGAGGAGTGTCCCCATATATAGTTTAGATAGTATTTTATGAAGTTGACATGGTCAATTTTGACTCTGCAGAGCGGTCACCTCGCTTTTTTTGGCATTTGGTACGGTACCTTATAATTGCTATAACTCCTTGAAGAATGTACCGATTGTGCTCATTTTTTAATATGATGCGTATCTCGAGCAGTGCTACAAACAGTACTAAGGGCGTTTATTTTGGTTCGACCGTTTTAGAGAAATTAGCCAGTAAACTTGCCCTCGATTTAAGCCCCAGAAGCGGTTGACACCAGCGGGTGACCCCGTTGACACCAGTGAAACCTTGAAGCTTTGAAATATATTATGAAAGTTGGGTGTTTTGAAATCCTCAGTTAGTGGGGAGTCTCCCCATATATATTTCGTATGCAGTTTTATGTAGTCCAGATGGTGAATATTAGCGAAACATGAGCCGTACTTGGTCATTTTTGACATTTGGTACGGTACATTTATGTTGGAATATCTCCTCGTATAGTGAACCGATTTTTGATTTGTTTGTTGAATTGAACTCAGCTTGAGCCGTACTTGAATCCCTGTAAATGGCGTTTTGTTTCTTTCAGCCGTTTTTGAGAAATTGGCCAGGACACATACCTCCATTTTCACCAATTCGTGTCCGGTACTTTTCGTGTATGTACATGTTACACCATCAAAATTCGCTGTTTTAGACTCGATAGTTAGTTCGTTAGATTCGTTTTGTAATGGGGATTGTCCCCATATATATTTTACAGGCCATTTTATGAAGTTCTGAAGGTCAATTTTAGCTCTGAATGTGCTGTATCTCTGCTCTGGGGTCATTTGGTACGGTACCTTATATTTGCTATAACTCCTCGAAAAATGTACCGATTGGGCTCATTTTTTAATATGATGCGTATCTCAAGCAGTGCTACAAACAGTACTAAGGGTTTGTTTTTCTTCAGCCGTTTTTGAGAAATTGACCGGGAAAGTTGACCCCAGTTACTCTTTTCACAAAAGTTTTCGAAAAATTTTTCAATGAGATCCTTTTTTGAAGAACTGTTTGCACGATATCACTGTTTTATCTCAAACATTTTGGCTTTCCTTGAAAAGAAATGGCCTTGAGAGAAGATGTGCCAACCGCCAGTTTCCTCCAAATGTCAAATTTTTGCACCGAAACTCAGTTTCACTTGATAAATTCCCTACTTTTAGAAAAAAATGATTTGCAAAAAACATTAAAAAAATCCCCAGTGGGCCATTTGGCCCACTGGGGATTTTTTTTTGACCCCTGATCCCAAACTTCTTTTGCGTGCGTCATTTTGCGCTAATAAAAAATTCCAGGCGTATTACGGAAAGACAGCCGTATTTCGTTTTGACGTGGAGAGCCGTGAAAAAAAATATTGTTCCTATTAAAAAAAACAACTAAAAAACAACGTTTTTTGCGTTTTTTTGGAAGTTCCGGCTGCAATTGGATTAGTCTGTTATTTGTGAGTTTCAAGTGTTTTGTTACATTAGCGTTTCATGCATTTGGCGATTTGTAAAAACACTCTTTTCACAAAAGTTTTCGAAAAATTTTTCAATGAGATCCTTTTTTGAAGAACTGTTTGCACGATATCACTGTTTTATCTCAAACATTTTGGCTTTCCAGGAAAAGAAATGGCCTTGAGAGAAGATCGGCTAACCGCCAGTGTCCTCCAAATGTCAAATTTTTGCACCGAAACTCAGTTTCACTTGATAAATTCCCTACTTTTAGAAAAAAATGATTTGCAAAAAACATTAAAAAAATCCCCAGTGGGCCATTTGGCCCACTGGGGATTTTTTTTTGACCCCTGATCCCAAACCTCTTTTGCGTGCGTCATTTTGCGCTAATAAAAAATTCCAGGCGTATTACGGAAAGACAGCCGTATTTCGTTTTGACGTGGAGAGCCGTGAAAAAAAATATTGTTCCTAATAAAAAAACAACTAAAAAAACAACGTTTTTTGCCCTTTCTGGAAGTTCTGGCCGCAATTGGATTAGTATTTTATTTGTGAGTTTCAAGTTTTTTGTTACATTAGCGTTTCATGCATTTGGCGATTTGTAAAGTTACTCTTTTCACAAAAGTTTTCGAAAAATTTTTCGATGAGATCCTTTTTTGAAGAACTGTTTGCACTATATCACTGTTTTATCTCAAACATTTTGGCTTTCCAGGAAAACGAATGGCCTTGAGAGAAGATCGGCTAACCGCCAGTTTCCTCCAAATGTCAAATTTTTGCACCGAAACTCAGTTTCACTTGATAAATTGCTACTTTTAGAAAAAAATGGTTTGCAAAAAACATTAAAAAAATCCCCAGTGGGCCATTTGGCCCACTGGGGATTTTTTTTGACCCCTCATCCCAAACCTCTTTTGCGTGCGTCATTTTGCGCTAATAAAAAATTCCAGGCGTATTACGGAAAGACAGCCGTATTTCGTTTTGACGTGGAGAGCCGTGAAAAAAAATATTGTTCCTATTAAAAAAACAACTAAAAACCAACGTTTTTTGCGTTTTTTTGGAAATTCCGGCTGCAATTGGATTAGTTTGTTATTTGTGAGTTTCAAGTGTTTTGTTACACTAGCGTTTCATGCATTTGGCGATTTGTAAAAACACTCTTTTCACAAAAGTTTTCGAAAAATTTTTCAATGAGATCCTTTTTTGAAGAACTGTTTGCACGATATCACTGTTTTATCTCAAACATTTTGGCTTTCCAGGAAAACAAATTGCCTTGCAAAAACATTTGCTAACCACCAATTTCCTTCAAGTGTCAAATTTTTGCACCGAAACTCAGTTTCAATTGATAAATTGCCTATTTTTAGAAAAAAATTATTTGCAAAAAACATAAAAAAAATCCCCAGTGGGCCATTTGGCCCACTGGGGATTTTTTTTGACCCTTCATCACAAACCTCTTTTGCGTACGTCATTTTGCGCTAATAAAAAATTCCAGGCTTTTTGCGGAAAAACATTGCTTTAGGGAGAAAAATACCTGGAGAAACGAATTTCAAGGATTCTATGTATTCTGTCATCCTGTGGTGTATAAATAGGCGTCCAATGAGTTAAAAATTGTATTTTTGAACTTCTTCAATGTGGGAGATTATATTAAAACAATAAATTTGCACTTTCTTTCTCTAAACTTTTGCTCTAGGAAGCAAAAATACCTGGAGAAACGAAATATTTTCAAGTTTTCTATCTATTCTGTCATCCTGAGGGTATTTTTGACCATTTTTAAGATCGACATTATTGCAGTATATAAATTTTTGAAGTTTTTTCGTATTGAAAATTGGGCGAAGATAATAAAACAGGCATCTTTTGGCCGCTTTGAACATGAAACGCCTCTTTGAACGCTTAGGTCCAAAAAAGGCAAGATAGAACTAGTGATTGTTTTTTTTGAAAAGGTAACAAATATTGTTTTACATTGCTTCATATATAGCTCATTTTAAAGCTCATAAAATAGGACTTGCAGCCATTTTTTTTAATTTTATGAATAAAAGCCTCAAAGGTACCTAAATTGGCATCAAACATAAAAAAAAATCGAGTCGTTTATGACTTGGTAAATATTGGCTAAGTCTACCCATTTTTTTTAATAGTACAATAGCTCTATATAAAGTTTCGAAAAGATCTTGTTTACAAAATTGCGCGCTGATAATATAACATGCGTTTTTTGACCACTTTGACCATGAAACGACCCTTTGAACGCTTAGGCCCAAAATAGACAAGATTCAATGTTTGTTTGTTTTACTCAGAACGTAACAAATATTAGCTCAATTTGCGTTCTTTATAGCTCATTTTAATGCATTTTAGATAGGCTTTGCAGTCGTATGTTTTATTTTTTGTAAACGATTAATTCAAGGGTACCTAAAGTGGCTTCAAAGATAAAAGAAAAATCGAAGCTATTATGACTTGGTAAATAGTGGCTGAGTCTGCCCACTTTTAAGACTGGTACAATGACCCTATATAAAGTTTTGAAAAGCTCTTGTGTAGACAATTGCGCAAAGAAAAAAAACGGGCACTTTTTGACCGTTTAGGTGCGTTTATGTCTCCTAGAAGCACTGGTCAGCGAGTTGAAATTTCGATTTGTATATGATGTAAAATTTCTCAACGAATAATCACTCAAGTGAATTGATATATAGTCCACTCTGAAGACAAGAATCTCTTTGTTGCAGCCATTAGCTAATTGGGATCGTAAGAGGGCTGTAAGTATCAATTTTTTTCAAAACTGTCATTTTTCGTGCTGATTTCTAAAAACTTTTGTAAAAAGTAAAGATATTGGATGTTAATTGAATAACTAACCAAATGAAACACATATCGTTGCAAAGCTCCTACATTGTAGTTGATGTGGACATATTTGTTTGTGTCCAATTTTTGCGTAGAAGATCTCAAGTACAGGATTGATTAGAGAAAAGCAAATTGAAATATTTTTGATTTATAGATTTGCAGTAAATGCGAATACTTATATAAAAGCAGAACCATTGGTTCATGTTTTTTTTCAATGCCATTTGCAGACAAATCTGCTAAGATTATAAAAATTGCGCTTTTGGACCATTTAGGTACGTTTAGAGTACCTAGAGTATTTTTATATAAGCGGATTGGAATTGGAATAATTTTCCATACCCAAATTCAGAAAAATTTCGCTGATGCAATCAAAAGCTCTAAATATCACCAAAAACGTTTTTTTCAGATTTTTTTTACTTTAGCCTCATCCCGGTAAAAATAAATACCTGATCGCTGCAAAAAAACGAGGCGTAGAACGAATTAAGTCAGTGTCAGTGATCATTCAAAAATGAAAAATTCTAGGAATTCCTTGCAGAAAAATTGTTTCAATTTGCCCCCTTCTAGAACTTGTTGGTCTGTTTTTTTAAGGAGACCATCACTGCACTACAGCAGCAATCAAAGGCAGCTTTTTTTAAAAGTTAAATAACTATTGCTTTGAAATGGCCTCAAGTTTTCTGATGAACGGTCTGATTTCGAAATTGACATCAACACAACTTCTTAAAAAAAAACTGTCACTGGCATTTTTTTATGGCCGCATTTGTCTCCGGCATGTGCCTAAAATCTCGACTTTCAAATGAGTTGTTTTAGTGGCAAATTCTCATGGGTTCAGGAGAAATGCTGAAGTGGCCAGACTAAGGGAAACTTCCGCCTCCCAAATTAAGAACGCTTTTTTTTCAACCCTTTTTTCTCAAAATCAATAAGATCATTTGATTCAAAACTTTGCATATGAGTTTGTTGTACTAAAGGGAAGGCACATGCAAAATTTCAGGTTTCTATGATGATTTTTGCCAAATCACTTATTTTTGGATCCTTGGGTTTTGCAGGTGAGGTCTACTAGTACAAACCTGAACCAAAAGCTGAAAAAACGGTCGTTTCTAAAAAGACTACGCACTATCTTGCAAATACCAAATATGCTTTAAAGTACTCCGACAGGACACATATCAAAAAATTTTTGCAAAAGAACGTGTATTTGCGGAGAAAATGCATTTTCTGGATTTCGCAGTTTTTGTGGTGTTTGGCCGCTTTTGGTACCCTACTCCGCTCGGTTCATAAATCCTCGAATATTCAATTTAAAACCATCAATCAATTTGCTACGGATTGTGCGTGAGCCGTACTTTATTCAGAATGCAATTTTTTTTGGAAAAATTGTGAGAAAAAGTCTAAAAAAATACCAAAATTTGCAAAAAAGAAAAAAATTGAAAAATTTTCGATCAACTTAAAAATGGTCCTATGAACTGTTTTTTCGGGGCTTTTTTCGATTTTTGAGCTACAAATACGTTGACCTATCACGTTATGGCATGTGTTTTGGACCCGGAACGCGTTTTCATTGTTCGCGGGGGTATGCTAAATCCGTGGATTTGGTGGTCCAAATTCAGAAATGCCGTAGTAGTAGTAGTAGTAGTAGTAGTAGTAGTAGTAGTAGTAGTAGTAGTAGTAGTAGTAGTAGTAGTAGTAGTAGTAGTAGTAGTAGTAGTAGTAGTAGTAGTAGTAGTAGTAGTAGTAGTAGTAGTAGTAGTAGTAGTAGTAGTAGTAGTAGTAGTAGTAGTAGTAGTAGTAGTAGTAGTAGTAGTAGTAGTAGTAGTAGTAGTAGTAGTAGTAGTAGTAGTAGTAGTAGTAGTAGTAGTAGTAGTAGTAGTAGTAGTAGTAGTAGTAGTAGTAGTAGTAGTAGTAGTAGTAGTAGTAGTAGTAGTAGTAGTAGTAGTAGTAGTAGTAGTAGTAGTAGTAGTAGTAGTAGTAGTAGTAGTAGTAGTAGTAGTAGTAGTAGTAGTAGTAGTAGTAGTAGTAGTAGTAGTAGTAGTAGTAGTAGTAGTAGTAGTAGTAGTAGTAGTAGTAGTAGTAGTAGTAGTAGTAGTAGTAGTAGTAGTAGTAGTAGTAGTAGTAGTAGTAGTAGTAGTAGTAGTAGTAGTAGTAGTAGTAGTAGTAGTAGTAGTAGTAGTAGTAGTAGTAGTAGTAGTAGTAGTAGTAGTAGTAGTAGTAGTAGTAGTAGTAGTAGTAGTAGTAGTAGTAGTAGTAGTAGTAGTAGTAGTAGTAGTAGTAGTAGTAGTAGTAGTAGTAGTAGTAGTAGTAGTAGTAGTAGTAGTAGTAGTAGTAGTAGTAGTAGTAGTAGTAGTAGTAGTAGTAGTAGTAGTAGTAGTAGTAGTAGTAGTAGTAGTAGTAGTAGTAGTAGTAGTAGTAGTAGTAGTAGTAGTAGTAGTAGTAGTAGTAGTAGTAGTAGTAGTAGTAGTAGTAGTAGTAGTAGTAGTAGTAGTAGTAGTAGTAGTAGTAGTAGTAGTAGTAGTAGTAGTAGTAGTAGTAGTAGTAGTAGTAGTAGTAGTAGTAGTAGTAGTAGTAGTAGTAGTAGTAGTAGTAGTAGTAGTAGTAGTAGTAGTAGTAGTAGTAGTAGTAGTAGTAGTAGTAGTAGTAGTAGTAGTAGTAGTAGTAGTAGTAGTAGTAGTAGTAGTAGTAGTAGTAGTAGTAGTAGTAGTAGTAGTAGTAGTAGTAGTAGTAGTAGTAGTAGTAGTAGTAGTAGTAGTAGTAGTAGTAGTAGTAGTAGTAGTAGTAGTAGTAGTAGTAGTAGTAGTAGTAGTAGTAGTAGTAGTAGTAGTAGTAGTAGTAGTAGTAGTAGTAGTAGTAGTAGTAGTAGTAGTAGTAGTAGTAGTAGTAGTAGTAGTAGTAGTAGTAGTAGTAGTAGTAGTAGTAGTAGTAGTAGTAGTAGTAGTAGTAGTAGTAGTAGTAGTAGTAGTAGTAGTAGTAGTAGTAGTAGTAGTAGTAGTAGTAGTAGTAGTAGTAGTAGTAGTAGTAGTAGTAGTAGTAGTAGTAGTAGTAGTAGTAGTAGTAGTAGTAGTAGTAGTAGTAGTAGTAGTAGTAGTAGTAGTAGTAGTAGTAGTAGTAGTAGTAGTAGTAGTAGTAGTAGTAGTAGTAGTAGTAGTAGTAGTAGTAGTAGTAGTAGTAGTAGTAGTAGTAGTAGTAGTAGTAGTAGTAGTAGTAGTAGTAGTAGTAGTAGTAGTAGTAGTAGTAGTAGTAGTAGTAGTAGTAGTAGTAGTAGTAGTAGTAGTAGTAGTAGTAGTAGTAGTAGTAGTAGTAGTAGTAGTAGTAGTAGTAGTAGTAGTAGTAGTAGTAGTAGTAGTAGTAGTAGTAGTAGTAGTGGGGGACAAAATCCAACCTCACCTCCACGTGGTGTCCCCTGGGGGTAGGTCATGTGCTGCGGCTCTACGCTCACATGGTCGAGCTAACGAGGCACTGGTCTTCTAGTTTGTGGCGCAACTAGTCGTATCTCAGCCTTCAAACACCAAAGCAATGAGTACAATCAACCATGGCCCCGAGTCCCGGGTAAGGGGTGCTAAGAATCTCCCGAGGAACCAACTCAGAATTGCAACTTTAAACGTCAGAACACTGACCCAAGCCGGATCTCTAGAGGCTTTGAAAATGGATCTGGCGCGATACAAGTTGGATATTCTGGGAGTGCAGGAGACGAGATTGCAGGAGCAAGAAATTGATCTCGGAGACCACAAGCTCTACCTGTCTGACTCGTGGTTGTCTGGTGTAAAGTCGAGACAAGGAGGAGTGGGCGTTGCTGTAAAGAAGTCATTGATAAACAGCATCGTAGAACAAGTGGCTCTAAGTGAACGTATTTGCTACGTCAAGTTCGCGGCTCAGAGGAGAGCCAATCTAGCTGTTGTTGTCTGCTACGCACCTACGAATGAAGCTAGTCTCCAAGAGAAGGATTTGTTTTGGAGTCAACTTTCAGACCTAGTTTCCAGTTTCAAACATAGGGAGCGTATTTGTGTCATCGGTGACCTCAATGCAGAGCCTGGACACCAGTTGAATGACACCATGAGCTGCAGAGGCCCGTTTGGAATGGGTGAAGAAAATGAAAACTCTGAAAAGTTGTTATCATTTTGCACTTCACACAAATTGCTCGTAGGTGGTACATGGTTCCAGCATCGACAAGTGCATCGGTACACCTTCAACCCTCCCGATCCGAGTTGTCGAAAAAAGATGCTGGATCACATTCTGTTTGCAGAGAGATACAGAGGATGTCTGACGAATGTGAGGTCCAGAAGAGGGAAAACCACAATTACCGATCACGAACTGGTCATTGCGGAAGTATCTATGAAACTTTTGTCTAAAAAGTCATGCTTCACGCCCAGAATCAGTTCTGCAAAGCTGCAAGATGAAACAACGCGTGACTTATTCACGCAGGAGGTCAAGTTACATCTTGATAAGAGCGGCGATTTCGAGAATACAGAGCAGTCTTGGGACAATTTTCGAAAAGCCCTGAACCAAGCAGCAGTGAAATGCCTCCTTCCGGACAAGCGAGTGAACAAACCTTGGATTTCTCCAGATTCTCTGGAACTTATCCGGAAACGAGCCGATCTACAGTTAAAGAAACACAGCAGCGCGGAGGCGCTGTTAGAGTTCACAAACTGCTGTAAGGAAGTCAGAAAAGCTCTACGTGCAGACAAACGGGCATGGCTTGAACGCAAAGGCCAAGAAGTGCAGAGCTTCGCGGATAGAGGCAACTTAAAGGAGGTTTTTGGGGCATCACAGCAGATTTGCCGAAACTGGAGGCCCCAGTTGACCAAATTAGTTTCAAGCACTGGCGTCAACTTGCGGACGAAAGAGGAACGACTTGAACGCTGGACGGAACATTTTAGTCAACTCCTGAATCCCTCAACATTCAGTTGCAGTACGAGATTGGATCCCGAAGAAGCAGCTGAAAGCTTGCCGATTGACCTGAGCCCAATTCGATTTGAAGAAGTGCTTGAAGCTGTCCGCAGGTTGAAGAATGGCAAGGCAAGTGGACCCGATAACATTTCCTGTGAGATGTTGAAAGCACACAAGGGTATTGTCGAGTGGCTCTGGGACATCATAGATAAATGTTGGTCGACGGAAGTTCTGCCCGATGACTGGAAGGTAGCAGAAATTGTCCCATTATACAAGAGTAAAGGAAAGAGGTCAGAGTGTTCGAACCACCGAGGGATCTCTCTATTGTCAGTACCAGGCAAAGTGTTCGCTTCCGTTACTCTCAATCGATGCAAAGATTCAGTGGATCGCGTCTTAAGGGAAGAGCAGTGCGGCTTCAGAAAAAGCAGAGGATGCGCCGATCAACTCTTTGCCCTGCGTCAAATAATAGAGAAATCAATGGCGTTTCAATTGGATATTAGCTTTTGTTTCATAGACTTTCGAGCGGCATTCGATTCTGTCGATCGTGAGCAGATGTACCAGATAATGATAATGAAACACTATGGTCTGCCGCAAAAAGTGATAAACATCATAAGAAACAGCTATGATGGATTCAAATGTCGAGTCAAAGCCGAAGGTGAGAAGGGACGCTTATTTGATGTCAGAACAGGCGTTAGGCAGGGTGATGTGTGGTCCCCAATCCTATTCGGCCTTGTCATCAACTACATTTTAGCTAACTCGGTGCATGGAGGATTAGACATTGGGAGATTGGTGGCTGACTTAGATTTTGCTGATGATGTTGCTCTCGTAGGGGTCTCAGACAGTGAGGTGCAAGAAAACCTACATCGAATCGAGGCCCTAGCGGAAGCCGCTGGTCTGAAGATTAATGTGGCCAAAACAAAGAATATGGGCGTAAAATGCGACAGCCCAAATGTTGTTGCAGTGCCTAGTATCCAACAGAACGTGGAGATACTCACTGGAACACATAAAGGCAAACTAGGACTCCTGGCAGAGACATCTAGCCAGTCACGACTAACCATCGGCACGGAGGTGCTGCTGGGAACGAAAAAGAAAGCGGGCTGGTTCGAAACACAAGATGGCCGGAAGCTCAGATTGAAAAGCTTAGCGGAGGCTAAGCCAGCGTTGGTAGCTTCACAACAACAATCTGCAGTAGCGGATTTAGAGTCGCTAGAAAATGAGAGTGGGTCAGCGGTGGCTGATCAAGAGTCTTTAAGATGTCAGAACTGTCAGCGGCAATTCAGTACAGTTACCGGACGCAAAGTGCACCAAACAAGATTCTGCAAAGCCGGTTTGTCAAAGAATGTCGTCGACAAGTCAAAGTTCGAGCAACTAGAGGCGAGCCTCACCTGTGACAAGTGTGAAAGGAAGTTCAAAACAGTCAATGGCCGAAAAGTTCACCAATCGAGATACTGTGGCAAACCTAAAGCAGCTGCCACACGCGTGTTTTCCTGCAAAGTACAAGATGTTATCGGAAACGAGTTTGAAAACATAGAAGCGTTCAAGTATCTCGGATCATATGTCAGCCTCAAGCATGGAGACCTCCAGGAAGTCAATTGCAAACTTGCAGAAGGTAGACAACGGTTTGCTAACTTCCAAAATCTCTGGAAGAGTAAGCAGCTCAGCGTGCACCTCAAGTGCAATTTGTACAAAGCACTCGTTTTATCAGCCGTGCTGTACAGCTCAGAGACTTGGACTCTTTCGAAATTAATGGAGAGAAAACTTGAGAGTTTCCACTGTGGTTGTCTTCGGAGAATTCTACGTGTGTCATATCTGGAGAAAGCAACGAACGATGAAATTATGTCAAGATCGCGAATGCCCCAACTATCCACGATGATCATGCTCAAACGGATAAAATGGTACGGTCACATCCAGAGAATGGAACCAGGAAGATTAGCCCGCAGTGCCTTCGATTGGGACCCGCCCGATCAATACGCCCATGCCAGACGCGCTCCTGGGGGGCAACGGAAAACGTGGATGAGTCAAATCGAAGGAGACTGTGTACGAAACAAAGTATCGTTCACCAGATTGCAGGAGAAAGCAGCAACCGGGTCAAAGAATGCCTTCAACAATTTCGTCGTACAGCACTTCACAGAATAACCAAACAAATAACTCTTCTTGTTTTGTTTGTATTTGTTTTTGTATTTGTATTTGTTGCCAACCGTGCCTTTATTTCATATTTGGAATTAAAGTGTTGAAACAGTAGTAGTAGTAGTAGTAGTAGTAGTAGTAGTAGTAGTAGTAGTAGTAGTAGTAGTAGTAGTAGTAGTAGTAGTAGTAGTAGTAGTAGTAGTAGTAGTAGTAGTAGTAGTAGTAGTAGTAGTAGTAGTAGTAGTAGTAGTAGTAGTAGTAGTAGTAGTAGTAGTAGTAGTAGTAGTAGTAGTAGTAGTAGTAGTAGTAGTAGTAGTAGTAGTAGTAGTAGTAGTAGTAGTAGTAGTAGTAGTAGTAGTAGTAGTAGTAGTAGTAGTAGTAGTAGTAGTAGTAGTAGTAGTAGTAGTAGTAGTAGTAGTAGTAGTAGTAGTAGTAGTAGTAGTAGTAGTAGTAGTAGTAGTAGTAGTAGTAGTAGTAGTAGTAGTAGTAGTAGTAGTAGTAGTAGTAGTAGTAGTAGTAGTAGTAGTAGTAGTAGTAGTAGTAGTAGTAGTAGTAGTAGTAGTAGTAGTAGTAGTAGTAGTAGTAGTAGTAGTAGTAGTAGTAGTAGTAGTAGTAGTAGTAGTAGTAGTAGTAGTAGTAGTAGTAGTAGTAGTAGTAGTAGTAGTAGTAGTAGTAGTAGTAGTAGTAGTAGTAGTAGTAGTAGTAGTAGTAGTAGTAGTAGTAGTAGTAGTAGTAGTAGTAGTAGTAGTAGTAGTAGTAGTAGTAGTAGTAGTAGTAGTAGTAGTAGTAGTAGTAGTAGTAGTAGTAGTAGTAGTAGTAGTAGTAGTAGTAGTAGTAGTAGTAGTAGTAGTAGTAGTAGTAGTAGTAGTAGTAGTAGTAGTAGTAGTAGTAGTAGTAGTAGTAGTAGTAGTAGTAGTAGTAGTAGTAGTAGTAGTAGTAGTAGTAGTAGTAGTAGTAGTAGTAGTAGTAGTAGTAGTAGTAGTAGTAGTAGTAGTAGTAGTAGCCAAACTTGAATATGGACCAAAATTCACCCATATTCAAGTTTGGCCCTGTTTTTCCCTTTACCCATATTCTTGTGACCAAATTCAAGCTGTGAACCCGTACCCAAATTAGAGTTGAACTTGACCATATTCAAGTTCCAATTTGAGGACCATATTAAAGTTTGGCCGGACACCCATTTTCATTTGAATTCAACTGACTAGAAAAACAAAAACTTGAATATGGTCAAAGAGTGCCATGTACCCCATTTTATTACCAAAAACCTCAAAACGGCAGTGACAGAGCAAAAATTGCTTGCAGGAATAAGAAAAAATGAACAAACGCTTTAATAATCAAGAAAATTGATAAAACCTGTTGAATCATTAAGTGTAACGGAACAGAAATTAGCTGCAGGATCTCAATAAGGACTAATATTATTCTAATCCTCATTACAAATGAACTCCAATTGAGAAACCCCGTTCTGCAGACAATATTTTATTAATATACAGACTGTATTAGGCAATATAAGTTTCGAAGGTTCAAAAATATTAAGACAAGTCTACGTCTTAAAACCCTTTTCTTGGGTTGGGGGGGGGGGGGGGGGCACTTCGAGCCTGAGCCTAAGCCTCAGGCTCGAAGTGTCCCCCTATTTTTTTGGCCCCTAAGACAATGCGCGTTTATGATCGTCATTTTTGACCTGACTTCTGCCAGTCTTGTACTTGGTGTTGTGTCAAAAACTGGAAATTTGTTTGATTTCCTTAAGTTAAATTTAGCTTCCTGACACTAAGAAGTTGTTTTTTTTTACTTTCGGTGGTCCAAATTGTTAACGGATGGAGCTGCTGTGTGACCAACTAAGTCCCTTTTGTATACACACTAGGAATTGCAGACGTATCTATCAAAGTTAAATTTGAGAATGGAAAAAAATTGAGAAAAAAATTCGTTTCATACATTTTTTTACTTAGAAACTGTAATCCTCATTACAAATGAACTCCAATTGAGAAACCCCGTTCTGCAGACAACATTGTATTAATATACAGACTGTTTTAGGCAACATAAGTTTCGAAGCTTCAAAAATCTAAAGACAAGTCTACGTCTTAAAACTCTTTTCTTGGGTTGGGCGGGCTGAGGGGGGGCACTTCGAGCCTGAGCCTAAGCTTCCGGCTCGAAGTGTCCCCCTATTTTTTTTGGCCCCACAGACAATGCGCGTTTATGATCGTCATTTTTGACCTGACTTTTGCCAGTCTTGTACTTGGTGTTGTGTCAAAAACTGGAAATTTGTTTGATTTCCTTAAATTAAATTTAGCTTCTTGACACTAAGAAGTTGTGTTTTTTTTACTTTCGGTGGTCCAAATTGTTAACGGATGGAGCTGCTGTGTGACCAACGAAGTCCTTTTTGTATACACACTAGGAATTGCAGACGTATCTATCAAAGTTAAATTTGAGAATGGATAAAAAATTGAGAAAAAAATTCGTTTCATACATTTTTTTCAATTAGAAACTGTAATCCTCATTACAAATGAACTCCAATTGAGAAACCCCGTTCTGCAGACAATATTGTATTAATATACAGACTGTTTTAGGCAACATAAGTTTCGAAGCTTCAATAATCTAAAGACAAGTCTACGTCTTAAAACTCTTTTCTTGGGTTGGGGGGGGGGGTGAGGGGGGCACATCGAGCCTGAGCCTAAGCTTCAGGCTCGGAGTGCCCCCCAATATTTTTGGCCCCACAGACAATACGCATTCATGATCGTCATTTTTGACCTGACTTTTGCCAGTCTTGCACTTGGTGTGGTGTCAAAAACTGGAAATTTGTTTGATTTCCTTAAGTTAAATTTAGTTTCTTGACATTAAGGTGTTGTTTTTTTTTACTTTCGGTGGTCCAAATTGTTAACGGATAAAACCGCTGTGTGACCAACAAAGTCTTTTTTGCATACACACTAGGAAATGCAGACGTATCTATCATAGTTAAGTTTGAGAATGGAAAAAATTGAGAAAAAAATTTGTTTCATACATTTTTTTTACTTAGTAACTGTAATCCTCATTACAAATGAACTCCAATTGAGAGACCCCGTTCTGCAGACTATATTGTAATAACATACAGACTGTATTAGGCAATATAGGTTTCGAAGGTTCAAAAATCTTAAGACAGGTCTACGTCTTAAAACTCTTTTCTTGGGTCAAAATTCTTTTTTTATCCAAATAAATATCTACGAAACATGAAAATGAGCAATTTTTACGTGCTCAAAACTCTCTGTCCAATTTCTGTTTTTTTCCTTTTAATTAAACTTGTTCAGAGGCGTCATACTTCATCAGAACTCTGCTGACACGTAGTATAGATTTCAATTGAGTTCGAGAAATTTTTCTCTACCCATATTCAAGTTTCCTTGTCATCTGAAATCTTTGCACTGAACACCTATAATTATTGTTTCTCAGCAAAGATTTTCATTTGCAGAGATTCCTTTCTGGTGCAAATGGGAGCCATGCTCGTTTGGTGACTTAAATTTTTGTCTTTAACGTGAAATTAAGGGTAATTTTTTTGGCTCAAAAGTAACAGTTTGCGAATTTTTTCAGATTTTTTCACTTTTTATGTTAATTTTAGGATGTCACTACTGCATGACTTCTGAAAATAGACTAATTAAAATCCATAACACATCAAACAGTTGTTATAGGAGCCAAAGAACTATTGGAAAAAGACACTTTTTCTTTCTTTGACAAATTGCTTTCTTTGAATTTTTAATATATTAACCGTTTCACTATTGTCAATCTTTTTTTTCGCAACCAATTATCCTCTGATACTCAAACGATGTTCCAGAATTAAAATAATTTATGATTGTAGTTCATTTGGCAACATTTTGGAACATAGGCTTTTCTGGCCATGTTAGCGTTCGAATATTCCGCCCTTATTAGAGTTGCAAAAAAAGCACAGAAACGCACTGTTTTTGAAACTTTGGTAAATTAAACTTAATCTATAGTAAAAAAATTACCTAACTGTAGAAAAAAAAATTTGAACCTGGTAGAAAAACATGTTTTAGGATGAAAAGTTAAGCCGACTTTCGGTCGGTTCCGTTCTATTTTTTCAACACACTCTAAATTTTACCTCAAATTATTGACTATAAAAATCGTAATTGAGAAATTTTTTACGCGGTGGCAACCAGCTGTTCACACTCTCTTGATTCTTATTAATTTTTCTACCATTTGGACGTTTTTAAACGATTCATACTTGATTGCAACTCTGATGACACTTCATTTGAGTTGGATAAATTTTTTCTTACCCATATTCAAGTTTCCTTGTCATCTGACAACTCTGCACTGAACACCTATAATTTTTGTTTCCCAGTATATCACCTATTTTGCTGAGACTTCTTTTCGGTGCTAATGGGAGCCATGCTCGTTTCAAGACTTTAAGTTTTGTCTTTAACGAGAAAGTGGTGGCATTTTTTGGCTTAAAAATAAAAGTTTGCGAAAGTGTTAAGTTTTTTTTTCACTTTTTATGTTAAAATTAGGATGTTAGTACTGCACAATTTCCAAAAGTAGACTAACTAAGATCAAAAACACATCAAACAGTTGTTATAGGGGCCAAACGATTATTGGAAAAAGACACTTTTTCTTTCTTTGACAATATGCTTCCATTAGATTTTTATTAAATTAACCGTTTCATTGTTGTCAATCGCTTTTTTTCGTGGCCATTTAGCCTCTGATACTTGAACGATGTTCCAGAAATAAAACATTTTATGATTGTAGTTTATTTGGCAACATTTTGGAACATAGGCTTTTCTGGCCATGTTAGCGTTCGAATAGTCCGCCCTTATTAGAGTTGCATAAAAAAGCACAGAAACGCACTGTTTTCAAAACTTTGGTAATTTAAACTTAATCTATAGTCAAAAAATTACCTAACAGTAGAAAAAAAATTTTGAACCTGGTGGAAAAACATGTTTTAGGATGAAAAATTAAGCCGACTTTCGGTCGGTTCCGTTCTAGTTTTTCAACGCACTCTAAATTTTACCTCATATTATTGACTATAAGAATCGTAATTGAGAAATTTTTTACGCGGTGGCAACCAACTGTTCAAATTCTCTTGGTTTCCATTAATTTTTCTACCATTTGGACGTTTTTAAACGATTCATACTTGATTGCAACTCTGATGACACTTCGTTTGAATTGGATAAATTTTTTCTTACCCATATTCAAGTTTCCTTGTCATCTGAAAACTCTGCACTGAACACCTATAATTTTTGTTTCCCAGTATATCACTTCTTTTGCAGAGACTTCTTTTCGGTGCTAATGGGAGCCATGCTCGTTTCAAGACTTTAAGTTTTGTCTTTAACGAGAAAATGGTGGCATTTTTTGGCTTAAAAATAAAAATTTGCGAAAGTGTTAAGTTTTTTTCACTTTTTATGTTAAAATTAAGATGTTATTACTGCATGACTTCCAAAAGTAGAATAATTAAAATCAAAAACACGTCAAACAGTTGTTATAGGAGCCAAACAATTATTGGAAAAAGACACTTTTTCTTTTTTTGACAATATGCTTCCATTAGATTTTTATTAAATTAACCGCTTCATTGTTGCCAATCGCTTTTTTTTCGTGGCCAATTAGCCTCTGATACTTGAACGATGTTCCAAAAGTAAAATATTTTATGATTGTAGTTTATTTGGCAACATTTTGGGACATAGGCTTTTCTGGCCATGTTAGCGTTCGAATAGTCCGCCCTTATTAGAGTTGCAAAAAAAAAGCACAGAAACGCACTGTTTTCGAAACTTTGGTAATTTAAATTTAATCTATAGTCAAATAATTATCTAACTGCAGAGAAAAAACTCTGAACCTGGTGGAAAAACATGTTTTAGGATGAAAAATTAAGCCGACTTTCGGTCGGTTCAGTTCTATTTTTTCAACGCACTCTAAATTTTACCTCAAATTATTGACTATAAAAATCGTAATTGAGAAATTTTTTACGCGGTGGCAACCAGTTGTTCAAACTCTCTTGGTTTCTATTAATTTTTCTACCATTTGGACGTTTTTAAACGATTCATACATGATTGCAACTCTGATGACGTTTCGTTTGATTTGGATAAATTTTTTCTTACCCATTTTCAAGTTTTCGACAAGAGAATTTCGGATGACCGAAATGACTCATAAGATGAATTTTTATGCAAAAATTATTAAGAGAAAAGTCTAGAAAACAATCATAGAAACTTTTAACAAGTATGAAGATTGCGTGGAAAGTGAAACACAATCAACTATACGCACTTGAAAAATGAGCAAAAACTTACAATTTGGAATTGTTCTAGACACTAAATTGGTTTTTTTTTGAACAAATATGCAAACAAAAAATATTGAGATCTGTATTTTATTGTATTGAGAGTTCTTTTTGATAATTTTTAATAAACTGGGATGCAAGATTTTGGAATGGCCGCGTTTTTGCATTTTTTCACAACAATCTTGTTTTCTTTCAATGTTTTCGAAGCCCGCAAAAAAGATTTATATTTCTTCTAAAATATGGCCCTTTTGGTTCCCTCGTAGATAATATCTTTGGATACCCGGAACATCAAACATTATCAGGAAAAAAACATTGAGTAAAAAATTATGCCAAAGCGGCCAAGAGATAGATTTTAGCCGGTACCCATATTTCGGAGCTAATTTTTTGACACGATTTTTCTCGCTTTCTAGGCAATGTTGGAACTTCTGATTTGGGGATCGTTGTTGTAGTACTAAAATATGCCCACATGCCAAATTTCAGGTTTATTCGATCATTTTTCAACTTTTGCCTTTCTTTGATACTTGTGACTTCATCGCGCACTCGATTAGGTCAACCCGAAATAATAAACCTAAATTTGAGTCGTTTCTGAGAATCATTTGAAGCAACTTCATAAGAACAAAAAGTCGACAACTTAGTCATACAGGACAGGAACAAAAAGAAAATTTTGAAAAAAGTTATTTTTCGTGGAGAAATTACGTTTTAATGTTCCCTTACTGTTTGGCCGCGAAAAAATTCCTACTCCTATAGATCAATATCTGAACAAATATTGCACCTACAGGAATAAAAAAAAAATGTTCCGAAAACTAGAGTTCAATTTCTGACTCCCTATGTAATAAAAACAGTGTTTCATATGGTGGAAGACCAAAAAAAACAGCTTTGAACAAAAAATGAATTTAAATTTCAAGTAACAATAACTCCTCAAGTATTGATGGGTTTTTAGGGCCATTTCCGTCATTAGCTAATTTGGCATCGAATTCATCAACAAATGTATATATTTGAACGTAATAATCAAAATTCGCCGGCTGCAGACGATTTTTAGAATCCGGGGACGCCCTACCCAAATTCAAGTTGGCTGCAGTAGTAGTAGTAGTAGTAGTAGTAGTAGTAGTAGTAGTAGTAGTAGTAGTAGTAGTAGTAGTAGTAATAGTAGTAGTAGTAGTAGTAGTAGTAGTAGTAGTAGTAGTAGTAGTAGTAGTAGTAGTAGTAGTAGTAGTAGTAGTAGTAGTAGTAGTAGTAGTAGTAGTAGTAGTAGTAGTAGTAGTAGTAGTAGTAGTAATGAAGCTAGTCTCCAAGAGAAGGATTTGTTTTGGAGTCAACTTTCAGACCTAGTTTCCAGCTTCAAACATAGGGAGCGTATTTGTGTCATCGGTGACCTCAATGCAGAGCCTGGACACCAGTTGAATGAAAGCATGAGCTGCAGAGGCCCGTTTGGAATGGGTGAAGAAAATGAAAACTCGGAAAAGTTGTTATCATTTTGCACCTCACACAAATTGCTCGTAGGTGGTACATGGTTCCAGCATCGACAACTGCATCGGTACACCTACAACCCTCCCGATCCGAGTTGTCGAAAAAAGATGCTGGATCACATTCTCTTTGCAGAGAGATACAGAGGATGTCTGACGAATGTGAGGACCAGAAGAGGGAAAACCACAATTACCGACCATGAACTGGTCATTGCGGAAGTATCTATGAAACTTTTGTCTAAAAAGCCATGTTTCACGCCCAGAATCAGTTCTGCAAAGCTGCAAGATGAAACAACGCGTGACTTATTCACGAAGGAGGTCAAGTTACATCTTGATAAGAGCGGCGATTTCAAGAATACAGAGCAGTCTTGGGACAATTTTCGAAAAGCCCTGAACCAAGCAGCAGTGAAATGCCTCCTTCCGGACAAGCGAGTGAACAAACCTTGGATTTCTCCAGATTCTCTGGAACTTATCCGGAAACGAGCTGATCTACAGTTGAAGAAACACAGCAGCGCGGTGGCGTTGTTAGAGTTCACAAACTGCTGTAAGGAAGTCAGAAAAGCTCTACGTGCAGACAAACGGGCATGGCTTGAACGCAAAGGCCAAGAAGTGCAGAGCTTTGCGGACAGAGGCAACTTGAAGGAGGTTTTTGGGGCATCACAGCAGATTTGCCAAAACTGGAGTCCCCAGTTGACCAAATTAGTTTCAAGCACTGGCGTCAACTTACGGACGAAAGAGGAACGACTTGAACGCTGGACGGAACATTTTAGTCAACTCCTGAATCCCTCAACATCCAGTTGCAGTACGAGATTGGATACCGAAGAAGCAGCTGAAAGCTTGTCAATTGACCTGAGCCCAATTCGATTTGAAGAAGTGCTTGAAGTTGTCCGCAGGTTGAAGAATGGCAAGGCAAGTGGACCCGATAACATTTCCTGTGAGATGTTGAAAGCACACAAGGGTATTGTCGAGTGGCTCTGGGACATCATAGATAAGTGTTGGTCGACGGAAGTTCTGCCCGATGACTGGAAGGTAGCAGAAATTGTCCCATTATACAAGAGTAAAGGAAAGAGGTCAGAGTGTTCGAACCACCGAGGGATCTCTCTATTGTCAGTACCAGGCAAAGTGTTCGCTTCCGTTATTCTCAATCGATGCAAAGATTCAGTGGATCGCGTCTTAAGGGAAGAGCAGTGCGGCTTCAGAAAAAGCAGAGGATGCGCCGATCAACTCTTTGCCCTGCGTCAAATAATAGAGAAATCAATGGCGTTTCAATTGGATATTAGCTTTTGTTTCATAGACTTTCGAGCGGCATTCGATTCTTTCGATCGTGAGCAGATGTACCAGATAATGAAACACTATGGTCTTCCGCAAAAAGTGATAAACATCATAAGAAACAGCTATGATGGATTCAAATGTCGAGTCAAAGCCGAAGGTGAGAAGGGACGCTTATTTGATGTCAGAACAGGCGTTAGGCAGGGTGATGTGTGGTCCCCAATCCTATTCGGCCTTGTCATCAACTACATTTTAGCTAACTCGGTGCATGGAGGATTAGACATTGGGAGATTGGTGACTGACTTAGATTTTGCTGATGATGTTGCTCTCGTGGGGGTCTCAGACAGTGACGTGCAAGAAAACCTACATCGAATCGAGGCCCTTGCGGAAGCCGCTGGTCTGAAGATTAATGTGGCCAAAACAAAGAATATGGGCGTAAAATGCGACAGCCCAAATGTTGTTGCAGTGCCTAGTATCCAACAGAACGTGGATATACTCACTGGAACACATAAAGGCAAACTAGGACTCCTGGCAGAGACATCTAGCCAGTCACGACTAACCATCGGCACGGAGGTGCTGCTGGGAACGAAAAAGAAAGCGGGCTGGTTCGAAACACAAGATGGCCGGAAGCTCAGATTGAAAAGCTTAGCGGAGGCTAAGCCAGCGTTGGTAGCTTCACAACAACAATCTGCAGTAGCGGATTTAGAGTCGCTAGAAAATGAGAGTGGGTCAGCGGTGGCTGATCAAGAGTCTTTAAGATGTCAGAACTGTCAGCGGCAATTCAGTACAGTTACCGGACGCAAAGTGCACCAAACAAGATTCTGCAAAGCCGGTTTGTCAAAGAATGTCGTAGACAAGTCAAAATTCGAGCAACTAGAGGCGAGCCTTACCTGTGACAAGTGTGAAAGAAAGTTCAAAACAGTCAATGGCCGAAAAGTTCACCAATCGAGATACTGTGGCAAACCTGAAGCAGTTGCCACACGCGTGTTTTCCTGCAAAGTACAAGATGTTCTCGGAAACGAGTTTGAAAACATAGAAGCGTTCAAGTATCTCGGATCATATGTCAGCCTCAAGCATGGAGACCTGCAGGAAGTCAATTGCAAACTTGCAGAAGGTAGACAACGGTTTGCTAACTTCCAAAATCTCTGGAAGAGCAAGCAGCTCAGCGTGCACCTGAAGTGCAATTTGTACAAAGCACTCGTTTTATCAGCCGTGCTGTACAGCTCAGAGACTTGGACTCTTTCGAAA
This sequence comes from Convolutriloba macropyga, assembly GCF_964194025.1. Lineage (NCBI taxonomy): Eukaryota > Metazoa > Xenacoelomorpha > Acoela > Convolutidae > Convolutriloba > Convolutriloba macropyga. The sequence goes on along the minus strand of NW_027450664.1, from coordinate 111,046 downwards.
TTAATGGAGAGAAAACTTGAGAGTTTCCACTGTGGTTGTCTTCGGAGAATTCTACGTTTGTCATATCTGGAGAAAGCAACGAACGAAAAAATTATGTCAAGATCACGAATGCCCCAACTATCCACGATGATCATGCTCAAACGGATAAAATGGTACGGACACATCCAGAGAATGGAACCAGGAAGATTAGCCCGCAGTGCTTTCGATTGGGACCCGCCCGATCAATACGTCCATGCTAGACGCGCTCCTGGGGGGCAACGGAAAACGTGGATGAGTCAAATCGAAGGAGACTGTGTACGAAACAAAGTATCGTTAACCAGATTGCAGGAGAAAGCAGCAACCGGGTCAAAGAATGCCTTCAACAATTTCGTCGTACAGCACTTCACAGAATAACCAAACAAATAACTCTTCTTGTTTTGTTTGTATTTGTTGCCAACCGTGCCTTTATTTCATATTTGGAATTAAAGTGTTGAAACAGTAGTAGTAGTAGTAGTAGTAGTAGTAGTAGTAGTAGTAGTAGTAGTAGTAGTAGTAGTAGTAGTAGTAGTAGTAGTAGTAGTAGTAGTAGTACAAAATCCAACCTCACCTCCACGTGGTGTCCCCTGGGGGTAGGTCATGTGCTGCGGCTCTCCGCTCACATGGTCGAGCTAACGAGGCACTGGTCTTCTAGTTTGTGGCGCAACTAGTCGTATCTCAGCCTTCAAACACCAAAGCAATGAGTAGGGATCTCTCTATTGTCAGTACCAGGCAAAGTGTTCGCTTCCGTTATTCTCAATCGATGCAAAGATTCAGGGGATCGCGTCTTAAGGGAAGAGCAGTGCGGCTTCAGAAAAAGCAGAGGATGCGCCGACCAACTCTTTGCCCTGCGTCAAATAATAGAGAAATCAATGGCGTTTCAATTGGATATTAGCTTTTGTTTCATAGACTTTCGAGCGGCATTCGATTCTGTCGATCGTGAGCAGATGTACCAGATAATGAAACACTATGGTCTTCCGCAAAAAGTGATAAACATCATAAGAAACAGCTATGATGGATTCAAATGTCGAGTCAAAGCCGAAGGTGAGAAAGGACGCTTATTTGATGTCAGAACGGGCGTTAGGCAGGGTGATGTGTGGTCCCCAATCCTATTCGGCCTTGTCATCAACTACATTTTGGCTAACTCGGTGTATGGAGGATTAGACATTGGGAGATTGGTGGCTGACTTAGATTTTGCTGATGATGTTGCTCTCGTGGGGGTCTCAGACAGTGAGGTGCAAGAAAACCTACATCGAATCGAGGCCCTTGCGGAAGCCGCTGGTCTGAAGATTAATGTGGCCAAAACAAAGAATATGGGCGTAAAATGCGACAGCCCAAATGTTGTTGCAGTGCCTAGTATCCAACAGAACGTGGATATACTCACTGGAACACATAAAGGCAAACTAGGACTCCTGGCAGAGACATCTAGCCAGTCACGACTAACCATCAGCACGGAGGTGCTGCTGGGAACGAAAAATAAAGTGGGCTGGTTCGAAACACAAGATGGCCGGAAGCTAAGATTGAAAAGCTTAGCGGTGGCTAAGCCAGCGTTGGTAGCTTCACAACAACAATCTGTGGTAGCAGATTCAGAGTCGCTAGAAAATGAGAGTCAGTCAGTGGTGGCTGACCAAGAGTCTTTAAGATGTCAGAATTGTCAGCGGCAATTCAGTACAGTTACCGGACGCAAAGTGCACCAAACAAGATTCTGCAAAGCCGGTTTGTCAAAGAATGTCGTCGACAAGTCAAAGTTCGAGCAACTAGAGGCGAGCCTTACCTGTGACAAGTGTGAAAGAAAGTTCAAAACAGTCAATGGCCGAAAAGTTCACCAATCGAGATACTGTGGCAAACCTGAAGCAGTTGCCACACGCGTGTTTTCCTGCAAAGTACAAGATGTTCTCGGAAACGAGTTTGAAAACATAGAAGCGTTCAAGTATCTCGGATCATATGTCAGCCTCAAGCATGGAGACCTGCAGGAAGTCAATTGCAAACTTGCAGAAGGTAGACAACGGTTTGCTAACTTCCAAAATCTCTGGAAGAGCAAGCAGCTCAGCGTGCACCTCAAGTGCAATTTGTACAAAGCACTCGTTTTATCAGCCGTGCTGTACAGCTCAGAGACTTGGACTCTTTCGAAATTAATGGAGAGAAAACTTGAGAGTTTCCACTGTGGTTGTCTTCGGAGAATTCTACGTGTGTCATATCTGGAGAAAGCAACGAACGAAGAAATTATGTCAAGATCACGAATGCCCCAACTATCCACGATGATCATGCTCAAACGGATAAAATGGTACGGACACATCCAGAGAATGGAACCAGGAAGATTGGCCCGCAGTGCCTTCGATTGGGACCCGCCCGATCAATACGTCCATCCTAGACGCGCTCCTGGGGGGAAAACGTGGATGAGTCAAATCGAAGGAGACTGTGTACGAAACAAAGTATCGTTCACCAGATTGCAGGAGAAAGCAGCAACCGGGTCAAAGAATGCCTTCAACAATTTCGTCGTACAGCACTTCACAGAATAACCAAACAAATAACTCTTCTCTACTACTACTACTACTACTATTACTACTACTACTACTACTACTACTACTACTACTACTACTACTACTACTACTACTACTACTACTACTACTACTACTACTACTACTACTACTACTACTACTACTACTACTACTACTACTACTACTACTACTACTACTACTACTACTACTACTACTACTACTACTACTACTACTACTACTACTACTACTACTACTACTACTACTACTACTACTACTACTACTACTACTACTACTACTACTACTACTACTACTACTACTACTACTACTACTACTACTACTACTACTACTACTACTACTACTACTACTACTACTACTACTACTACTACTACTACTACTACTACTACTACTACTACTACTACTACTACTACTACTACTACTACTACTACTACTACTACTACTACTACTACTACTACTACTACTACTACTACTACTACTACTACTACTACTACTACTACTACTACTACTACTACTACTACTACTACTACTACTACTACTACTACTACTACTACTACTACTACTACTACTACTACTACTACTACTACTACTACTACTACTACTACTACTACTACTACTACTACTACTACTACTACTACTACTACTACTACTACTACTACTACTACTACTACTACTACTACTACTACTACTACTACTACTACTACTACTACTACTACTACTACTACTACTACTACTACTACTACTACTACTACTACTACTACTACTACTACTACTACTACTACTACTACTACTACTACTACTACTACTACTACTACTACTACTACTACTACTACTACTACTACTACTACTACTACTACTACTACTGTTTCAACACTTTAATTCCAAATATGAAATAAAGGCACGGTTGGCAACAAATACAAATACAAATACAAATACAAACAAAACAAGAAGAGTTATTTGTTTGGTTATTCTGTGAAGTGCTGTACGACGAAATTGTTGAAGGCATTCTTTGACCCGGTTGCTGCTTTCTCCTGCAATCTGGTGAACGATACTTTGTTTCGTACACAGTCTCCTTCGATTTGACTCATCCACGTTTTCCGTTGCCCCCCAGGAGCGCGTCTGGCATGGGCGTATTGATCGGGCGGGTCCCAATCGAAGGCACTGCGGGCTAATCTTCCTGGTTCCATTCTCTGGATGTGACCGTACCATTTTATCCGTTTGAGCATGATCATCGTGGATAGTTGGGGCATTCGCGATCTTGACATAATTTCATCGTTCGTTGCTTTCTCCAGATATGACACACGTAGAATTCTCCGAAGACAACCACAGTGGAAACTCTCAAGTTTTCTCTCCATTAATTTCGAAAGAGTCCAAGTCTCTGAGCTGTACAGCACGGCTGATAAAACGAGTGCTTTGTACAAATTGCACTTGAGGTGCACGCTGAGCTGTTTGCTCTTCCAGAGATTTTGGAAGTTAGCAAACCGTTGTCTACCTTCTGCAAGTTTGCAATTGACTTCCTGGAGGTCTCCATGCTTGAGGCTGACATATGATCCGAGATACTTGAACGCTTCTATGTTTTCAAACTCGTTTCCGATAGCATCTTGTACTTTGCAGGAAAACACGCGTGTGGCAGCTGCTTTAGGTTTGCCACAGTATGATTGGTGAACTTTGCGGCCATTGACTGTTTTGAACTTCCTTTCACACTTGTCACAGGTGAGGCTCGCCTCTAGTTGCTCGAACTTTGACTTGTCGACGACATTCTTTGACAAACCGGCTTTGCAGAATCTTGTTTGGTGCACTTTGCGTCCGGTAACTGTACTGAATTGCCGCTGACAGTTCTGACATCTTAAAGACTCTTGATCAGCCACCGCTGACCCACTCTCATTTACTAGCGACTCTAAATCCGCTACTGCAGATTGTTGTTGTGAAGCTACCAACGCTGGCTTAGCTTCCGCTAAGCTTTTCAATCTGAGCTTCCGGCCATCTTGTGTTTCGAACCAGCCCGCTTTCTTTTTCGTTCCCAGCAGCACCTCCGTGCCGATGGTTAGTCGTGACTGGCTAGATGTCTCTGCCAGGAGTCCTAGTTTGCCTTTATGTGTTCCAGTGAGTATCTCCACGTTCTGTTGGATACTAGGCACTGCAACAACATTTGGGCTGTCGCATTTTACGCCCATATTCTTTGTTTTGGCCACATTAATCTTCAGACCAGCGGCTTCCGCTAGGGCCTCGATTCGATGTAGGTTTTCTTGCACCTCACTGTCTGAGACCCCCACGAGAGCAACATCATCAGCAAAATCTAAGTCAGCCACCAATCTCCCAATGTCTAATCCTCCATGCACCGAGTTAGCTAAAATGTAGTTGATGACAAGGCCGAATAGGATTGGGGACCACACATCACCCTGCCTAACGCCTGTTCTGACATCAAATAAGCGTCCCTTCTCACCTTCGGCTTTGACTCGACATTTGAATCCATCATAGCTGTTTCTTATGATGTTTATCACTTTTTGCGGCAGACCATAGTGTTTCATTATCTGGTACATCTGCCCACGATCGACAGAATCGAATGCCGCTCGAAAGTCTATGAAACAAAAGCTAATATCCAATTGAAACGCCATTGATTTCTCTATTATTTGACGCAGGGCAAAGAGTTGATCGGCGCATCCTCTGCTTTTTCTGAAGCCGCACTGCTCTTCCCTTAAGACGCGATCCACTGAATCTTTGCATCGATTGAGAGTAACGGAAGCGAACACTTTGCCTGGTACTGACAATAGAGAGATCCCTCGGTGGTTCGAACACTCTGACCTCTTTCCTTTACTCTTGTATAATGGGACAATTTCTGCTACCTTCCAGTCATCGGGCAGAACTTCCGTCGACCAACATTTTTCTATGATGTCCCAGAGCCACTCGACAATACCCTTGTGTGCTTTCAACATCTCACAGGAAATGTTATCGGGTCCACTTGCCTTGCCATTCTTCAACCTGCGGACAGCTTCAAGCACTTCTTCAAATCGAATTGGGCTCAGGTCAATCGGCAAGCTTTCAGCTGCTTCTTCGGGATCCAATCTCGTACTGCAACTGAATGTTGAGGGATTCAGGAGTTGACTAAAATGTTCCGTCCAGCGTTCAAGTCGTTCCTCTTTCGTCCGTAAGTTGACGCCAGTGCTTGAAACTAATTTGGTCAACTGGGGCCTCCAGTTTCGGCAAATCTGCTGTGATGCCCCAAAAACCTCCTTTAAGTTGCCTCTGTCCGCGAAGCTCTGCACTTCTTGGCCTTTGCGTTCAAGCCATGCCCGTTTGTCTGCACGTAGAGCTTTTCTGACTTCCTTACAGCAGTTTGTGAACTCTAACAGCGCCTCCGCGCTGCTGTGTTTCTTTAACTGTAGATCGGCTCGTTTCCGGATAAGTTCCAGAGAATCTGGAGAAATCCAAGGTTTGTTCACTCGCTTGTCCGGAAGGAGGCATTTCACTGCTGCTTGGTTCAGGGCTTTTCGAAAATACTCATTGCTTTGGTGTTTGAAGGCTGAGATACGACTAGTTGCGCCACAAACTAGAAGACCAGTGCCTCGTTAGCTCGACCATGTGAGCGTAGAGCCGCAGCACATGACCTACCCCCAGGGGACACCACGTGGAGGTGAGGTTGGATTTTGTCCCCCACTACTACTACTACTACTACTACTACTACTACTACTACTACTACTACTACTACTACTACTACTACTACTACTACTACTACTACTACTACTACTACTACTACTACTACTACTACTACTACTACTACTACTACTACTACTACTACTACTACTACTACTACTACTACTACTACTACTACTACTACTACTACTACTACTACTACTACTACTACTACTACTACTGTTTGTTTCAACACTTTAATTCCAAATATGAAATAAAGGCACGGTTGGCAACAAATACAAATACAAATACAAACAAAACAAGAAGAGTTATTTGTTTGGTTATTCTGTGAAGTGCTGTACGACGAAATTGTTGAAGGCATTCTTTGACCCGGTTGCTGCTTTCTCCTGCAATCTGGTGAACGATACTTTGTTTCGTACACAGTCTCCTTCGATTTGACTCATCCACGTTTTCCGTTGCCCCCCAGGAGCGCGTCTGGCATGGGCGTATTGATCGGGCGGGTCCCAATCGAAGGCACTGCGGGCTAATCTTACTGGTTCCATTCTCTGGATGTGACCGTACCATTTTATCCGTTTGAGCATGATCATCGTGGATAGTTGGGGCATTCGCGATCTTGACATAATTTCATCGTTCGTTGCTTTCTCCAGATATGACACACGTAGAATTCTCCGAAGACAACCACAGTGGAAACTCTCAAGTTTTCTCTCCATTAATTTCGAAAGAGTCCAAGTCTCTGAGCTGTACAGCACGGCTGATAAAACGAGTGCTTTGTACAAATTGCACTTGAGGTGCACGCTGAGCTGCTTGCTCTTCCAGATATTTTGGAAGTTAGCAAACCGTTGTCTACCTTCTGCAAGTTTGCAATTGACTTCCTGGAGGTCTCCATGCTTGAGGCTGACATATGATCCGAGATACTTGAACGCTTCTATGTTTTCAAACTCGTTTCCGATAACATCTTGTACTTTGCAGGAAAACACGCGTGTGGCAGCTGCTTTAGGTTTGCCACAGTATCTCGATTGGTGAACTTTTCGGCCATTGACTGTTTACTTGTCGACAACATTCTTTGACAAACCGGCTTTGCAGAATCTTGTTTGGTGCACTTTGCGTCCGGTAACTGTACTGAATTGCCGCTGACAGTTCTGACATCTTAAAGACTCTTGATCAGCCACCGCTGACCCACTCTCATTTTCTAGCGACTCTAAATCCGCTACTGCAGATTGTTGTTGTGAAGCTACCAACTACTACTACTACTACTACTACTACTACTACTACTACTACTACTACTACTACTACTACTACTACTACTACTACTACTACTACTACTACTACTACTACTACTACTACTACTACTACTACTACTACTACTACTACTACTACTACTACTACTACTACTACTACTACTACTACTACTACTACTACTACTACTACTACTACTACTACTACTACTACTACTACTACTACTACTACTACTACTACTACTACTACTACTACTACTACTACTACTACTACTACTACTACTACTACTACTACTACTACTACTACGGCCGACTTGAATTTGGGGTAAGCGATCCGCGGATTACGGTTTTGCTCGGAGATTTCTCATTTCTGTTCCCAGAGCTCAGATAAAGCTTGCTTTCGTTAGCCAAGATGTTAATCTAGCCAAAACTGAAAATGGCCCTATTTGAAAAGCATTTCTTTGGTTTTTATTAGGTTTTAAAAAATTAATTAATTTTTGAAAAAACTGCACTTTTCTCTCAATTTTGCATATAAAAATTACTTTTTCTTATCGCAGATTGATAGTCACGCTTGAGAGCTTTCCAGAACAATTTTTTTAATCATTCTAGCTCTCTTATTTGTTGTTTTATTGACCGAGCGGAGTAGGGTGACATCCGCGGCCAAACAGTAAGGGAAATTGAAAACTCTGTTTCTTCATCAAAAATTAGTATTTTTGATTTTTTCTTTCAATTTCGGTGCTGTATGACTAAGTTCTGGCATTTTTGATCTTGTAGTGCAGTTGCGTTTAGTGCCTGGAAACGACCTAATTTTTAGGTCATAAAATGAACGTGACCCAAACGAGTGACCACTGAACTGCAAGAAAAGTGGAATGAGGCAAAAACTCAAAAATGAGTCCTGGAGTCTGAAATTTCGCATGTCAACTAAAAATAGTCATACAAGACAGGTAACATTTTGCTGGATTCTAATATCTATTAAAAACCGAGAAAAAAAGGTTTTTAAAATTCTCGACTTGAATTTGGGTACGAATTTTTTATAATTTTTGGCCGGATGCGAATATCTGGAAGACGGTTAATTTTAATGAGCTCAGCAAAATATTTATGGAACCTCAATTTCAGAATGCTATCCGGGTTTAAAAGGGCCGATTTTTTGATTCAAATAGCATAAGAAAAAATGAAAAACTATTTCGAACACCAGAAGCAATTTCCGGCGAGACTCAGCAAAAATAAGGCCATTCAAAATTTATGCTACTGAGGATTGTGCTTCAAAATGTTTTGAAATAAACATGTTAAGAGTCAGCGATCTCGTTATTTTCAGCTCCCAATTCTAAAAATAGAGTTCCAAAATTAATGTCAAACTCTTGTCAAGCAGCAGAAAATTATTAAAGTTGATAGGTCGTTTTTGCAACTTTTTTTTCTTTCTAATGTTTTCAGTTTGCTTGTTGGGTCACGAAGCTTTCCGAAAACAATTTTTTAATCACAACTTTAAACTGGAAAAACCGTTTTGTTGTTGTTTTCAGTTGATTTTGCTTTTTTGTGAAAAACTTGAATTTGGGTACATCGCAGTTAGTTGAAGTCAAACTGAAAAAGGTGAGATCCATTCAAAGAGAACAACATAAACAAAAATGATCATTTTCATGCAAGAAAGTTTTTCAGTACCTTTGCGATATAGTTGTTTTCCTCCAGTTTTTTTTTGAAGCAGAAAGTATAATAACTTCGAAAAAAAAGGAAGCAAAAAAATCTGAAACAAAAAAATAAGAGTTCAAGGTACAGAAAGACGAATTTGAGAACGGTTTCTCATGTCATTTCTGAAATACTGTTTATTGTTACAATTCAGTTTAATGGAGAAAAAAATACTTACGTTGATGAGACTGCAAATATCTTAATAATACAAGGGGAAAACTTTGAAAAACCAAAAAACTTGAATTTGGGTTCGAAAAAAGAATGCCAAAGTGGCCCTATTGGTCTGGTCGCCAGGTTTTTCTATTAAACATAAAAATAATTGTCATACCAAATCCTCGAACTCCTTATGGATGTTCGTACGGATAAATCCAGCCTAATTTATTTAAAGGCATTAAAAATTAGCCCAAAATTTTAGTATGAGTAGAATGCTTTTGAGTGCTTTCAGTTTTTTTCGATGTCCATTGCCTGATTATGGATCAGTTACAGGGAAAAAGTGGTCTAAAATAACGGACATACGTTTTGTTTGCTACAGGGGTAAGAAAAAATGATTTCTACGGGGCCAGAGCCTTCAAATCGAGACGATTCCCTATTTTTTTTTCAAATTGATTTCTTTTGCTTAAAGTCAAAGTCTGTGGCCGCTCCATTTGTTTTCAAAGCACCTCTTCATCCACGGGATAGTTAACAAGACTGCCTGTGAACGGCTTGGAGAAGATTGGTATCACAATATAATAAAAATTAAGTGTTTTAGAGTTGAGAAATCCGGAGTTTTTAAAAAAATTTTGCGGATTTCAATTTTCTCTAAGTCCATAGCCTGTTTAGGGATTAATTACCGGAAACAAACATGGGCTTAAAATAACGGACATAAATTGGAATTTCTCGGGGGTAAAAAAAAATAGGGGATCATCCCGAGATGAAAACCAGAGCCCTCAACTGGAGATGATCCCCTATTTTTTTTCAAATTGATTTTTTTGCTTAAAGTCAAAGTCTTTGGCCGCTCCATTTTTTTCGAAACACCTCTCCATCCTTGCGATAAATAACAAATCTGCCTGTGAACGGCTTGGAGAAGATTGGTATCACAATATAATAACAATTAGGTGTTTTAGAGTTGCGAAATCCGGAGTTTTTGAAAATTTTTTTGCGGATTTCAATTTTCTCTAATTCCATCGCCTGTTTTGGGATTATTTACCGGAAACAAACATGGACTTAAAATAACGGACATAAAGTTTGATTTCTCAGGGGGTCAAAAAAATAGGGAATCATCCCGAGTTGAAGACAAGAGCCCTCAACTCGAGATGACCCCCTATTTTTTTTTCAAAATGATTTTTTTTGCTTAAAGTCAAAGTCTTTGGCCGCTCCATTTTTTTCAAAACACCTCTTCATCCACGGGATAGTTAACAATTCTGCATGTGAACGGCTTGGAGAAGATTGGTATCACAATATAATAACAATTAGGTGTTTTAGAGTTGCGAAATCCGGAGTTTTTGAAATTTTTTTTTGCGGATTTCAATTTTCTCTAATTCCATCGCCTGTTTTGGGATTATTTACCGGAAACAAACATGGGCTTAAAAAAACGGATATAAAGTTTGATTTCTCAGGGGGTCAAAAAAATAGGGGATCATCCCGAGTTGAAGACAAGAGCCCTCAACTCGAGATGACCCCCTATTTTTTTTTCAAAATGATTTTTTTTGCTTAAAGTCAAAGTCTTTGGCCGCTCCATTTTTTTCAAAACACCTCTTCATCCACGGGATAGTTAACAATTCTGCATGTGAACGGCTTGGAGAAGATTGGTATCACAATATAATAAAAAATAAGTGTTTTAGAGCTGCGACATCCGGAGTTTTTAAAAAATTTTTGCGGATTTCAATTTTTTCTAAGTCCATCGCCTGTTTTGGGATTATTTACCGGAAACAAACATGGGCTTAAAATAACGGACGTAAAATGAGATTTCTCGTGGGGTAAAAAAAAATAGGGGATCATCCCGAGTTGAAGGCCAGAGCCCTCAACTCGAGATGATCCCCTATTTTTTTTTTCAAATTTATCTTTTTTGCTTAAAGTCAAAGTCTTTGGCCGCTCCATTTTTTCAAAACACCTCTCCATCCACGGGGTAGTTAAAAATTCTGCATGTGAACGGCTTGGAGAAGATTGGTATCACAATATAATAAAAATTAAGTGTTTTAGAGCTGCGACATCCGGAGTTTTTAAAAAAATTTTGCGGATTTCAATTTTCTCTAAGTCCATCGCCTGTTTTGGGATTTTTTACCGGAAACAAACATGGGCTTAAAATAACGGACATAAATTGGAATTTCTCGGGGGTAAAAGAAATAGGGGATCAACCCGGGATGAAGGCCAGAGCCCTCAACTGGAGATGATCCCCTATTTTTTTTCCAAATTGATTTTTTTTGCTTAAAGTCAAAGTCTTTGGCCGCTCCATTTTTTTCAAAACACCTCTTCATCCACGGGATAGTTAACAATTCTGCATGTGAACGGCTTGGAGAAGATTGGTATCACAATATAATAAAAAATAAGTGTTTTAGAGCTGCGACATCCGGAGTTTTTAAAAAATTTTTGCGGATTTCAATTTTTTCTAAGTCCATCGCCTGTTTTGGGATTATTTACCGGAAACAAACATGGGCTTAAAATAACGGACGTAAAATGAGATTTCTCGTGGGGTAAAAAAAAAAACAGGGGATCATCCCGAGTTGAAGGCCAGAGCCCTCAACTCGAGATGATCCCCTATTTTTTTTTTTCAAATTTATCTTTTTTGCTTAAAGTCAAAGTCTTTGGCCGCTCCATTTTTTCAAAACACCTCTTCATCCACGGGGTAGTTAAAAATTCTGCATGTGAATGGCTTGGAGAAGATTGGTATCACAATATAATAAAAATTAAGTGTTTTAGAGCTGCGACATCCGGAGTTTTTAAAAAAATTTTGCGGATTTCAATTTTCTCTAAGTCCATCGCCTGTTTTGGGATTTTTTACCGGAAACAAACATGGGCTTAAAATAACGGACATAAATTGGAATTTCTCGGGGGTAAAAAAAATAGGGGATCAACCCTACTACTACTACTACTACTACTACTACTACTACTACTACTACTACTACTACTACTACTACTACTACTACTACTACTACTACTACTACTACTACTACTACTACTACTACTACTACTACTACTACTACTACTACTACTACTACTACTACTACTACTACTACTACTACTACTACTACTACTACTACTACTACTACTACTACTACTACTACTACTACTACTACTACTACTACTACTACTACTACTACTACTACTACTACTACTACTACTACTACTACTACTACTACTACTACTACTACTACTACTACTACTACTACTACTACTACTACTACTACTACTACTACTACTACTACTACTACTACTACTACTACTACTACTACTACTACTACTACTACTACTACTACTACTACTACTACTACTACTACTACTACTACTACTACTACTACTACTACTACTACTACTACTACTACTACTACTACTACTACTACTACTACTACTACTACTACTACTACTACTACTACTACTACTACTACTACTACTACTACTACTACTACTACTACTACTACTACTACTACTACTACTACTACTACTACTACTACTACTACTACTACTACTACTACTACTACTACTACTACTACTACTACTACTACTACTACTACTACTACTACTACTACTACTACTACTACTACTACTACTACTACTACTACTACTACTACTACTACTACTACTACTACTACTACTACTACTACTACTACTACTACTACTACTACTACTACTACTACTACTACTACTACTACTACTACTACTACTACTACTACTACTACTACTACTACTACTACTACTACTACTACTACTACTACTACTACTACTACTACTACTACTACTACTACTACTACTACTACTACTACTACTACTACTACTACTACTACTACTACTACTACTACTACTACTACTACTACTACTACTACTACTACTACTACTACTACTACTACTACTACTACTACTACTACTACTACTACTACTACTACTACTACTACTACTACTACTACTACTACTACTACTACTACTACTACTACTACTACTACTACTACTACTACTACTACTACTACTACTACTACTACTACTACTACTACTACTACTACTACTACTACTACTACTACTACTACTACTACTACTACTACTACTACTACTACTACTACTACTACTACTACTACTACTACTACTACTACTACTACTACTACTACTACTACTACTACTACTACTACTACTACTACTACTACTACTACTACTACTACTACTACTACTACTACTACTACTACTACTACTACTACTACTACTACTACTACTACTACTACTACTACTACTACTACTACTACTACTACTACTACTACTACTACTACTACTACTACTACTACTACTACTACTACTACTACTACGGCCGACTTGAATTTTGGGTAAGCGATCCGCGGATTACGGTTTTGCTCGGAGATTTCTCATTTCTGTTCCCAGAGCTCAGATAAAGCTTGCTTTCGTTAGCCAAGATGTTAATCTAGCCAAAACTGAAAATGGCCCTATTTGAAAAGCATTTCTTTGGTTTTTATTAGGTTTTAAAAAATTAATTAATTTTTGAAAAAACTGCACTTTTCTCTCAATTTTGCATATAAAAATTACTTTTTCTTATCGTAGATTGATAGTCACGCTTGAGAGCTTTCCAGAACAATTTTTTTAATCATTCTAGCTCTCTTATTTGTTGTTTTATTGACCGAGCGGAGTAGGGTGACATCCGCGGCCAAACAGTAAGGGAAATTGAAAACTCTGTTTCTTCATCAAAAATTAGTATTTTTGATTTTTTCTTTCAATTTCGGTGCTGTATGACTAAGTTCTGGCATTTTTGATCTTGTAGTGCAGTTGCGTTTAGTGCCTGGAAACGACCTAATTTTTAGGTCATAAAATGAACGTGACCCAAACGAGTGACCACTGAACTGCAAGAAAAGTGGAATGAGGCAAAAACTCAAAAATGAGTCCTGGAGTCTGAAATTTCGCATGTCAACTAAAAATAGTCATACAAGACAGGTAACATTTTGCTGGATTCTAATATCTATTAAAAACCGAGAAAAAAAGGTTTTTAAAATTCTCGACTTGAATTTGGGTACGAATTTTTTATAATTTTTGGCCGGATGCGAATATCTGGAAGACGGTTAATTTTAATGAGCTCAGCAAAATATTTATGGAACCTCAATTTCAGAATGCTATCCGGGTTTAAAAGGGCCGATTTTTTGATTCAAATAGCATAAGAAAAAATGAAAAACTATTTCGAACACCAGAAGCAATTTCCGGCGAGACTCAGCAAAAATAAGGCCATTCAAAATTTATGCTACTGAGGATTGTGCTTCAAAATGTTTTGAAATAAACATGTTAAGAGTCAGCGATCTCGTTATTTTCAGCTCCCAATTCTAAAAATAGAGTTCCAAAATTAATGTCAAACTCTTGTCAAGCAGCAGAAAATTATTAAAGTTGATAGGTCGTTTTTGCAACTTTTTTTTCTTTCTAATGTTTTCAGTTTGCTTGTTGGGTCACGAAGCTTTCCGAAAACAATTTTTTAATCACAACTTTAAACTGGAAAAACCGTTTTGTTGTTGTTTTCAGTTGATTTTGCTTTTTTGTGAAAAACTTGAATTTGGGTACATCGCAGTTAGTTGAAGTCAAACTGAGAAAGGTGAGATCCATTCAAAGAGAACAACATAAACAAAAATGATCATTTTCATGCAAGAAAGTTTTTCAGTACCTTTGCGATATAGTTGTTTTCCTCCAGTTTTTTTTTTGAAGCAGAAAGTATAATAACTTCGAAAAAAAAGGAAGCAAAAAAATCTGAAACAAAAAAATAAGAGTTCAAGGTACAGAAAGACGAATTTGAGAACGGTTTCTCATGTCATTTCTGAAATACTGTTTATTGTTACAATTCAGTTTAATGGAGAAAAAAATACTTACGTTGATGAGACTGCAAATATCTTAATAATACAAGGGGAAAACTTTGAAAAACCAAAAAACTTGAATTTGGGTTCGAAAAAAGAATGCCAAAGTGGCCCTATTGGTCTGGTCGCCAGGTTTTTCTATTAAACATAAAAATAATTGTCATACCAAATCCTCGAACTCCTTATGGATGTTCGTACGGATAAATCCAGCCTAATTTATTTAAAGGCATTAAAAATTAGCCCAAAATTTTAGTATGAGTAGAATGCTTTTGAGTGCTTTCAGTTTTTTTCGATGTCCATTGCCTGATTATGGATCAGTTACAGGGAAAAAGTGGTCTAAAATAACGGACATACGTTTTGTTTGCTACAGGGGTAAGAAAAAATGATTTCTACGGGGCCAGAGCCTTCAAATCGAGACGATTCCCTATTTTTTTTTAAATTGATTTCTTTTGCTTAAAGTCAAAGTCTGTGGCCGCTCCATTTGTTTTCAAAGCACCTCTTCATCCACGGGATAGTTAACAAGACTGCCTGTGAACGGCTTGGAGAAGATTGGTATCACAATATAATAAAAATTAAGTGTTTTAGAGTTGAGAAATCCGGAGTTTTTAAAAAAATTTTGCGGATTTCAATTTTCTCTAAGTCCATAGCCTGTTTAGGGATTAATTACCGGAAACAAACATGGGCTTAAAATAACGGACATAAATTGGAATTTCTCGGGGGTAAAAAAAATAGGGGATCATCCCGAGATGAAAACCAGAGCCCTCAACTGGAGATGATCCCCTATTTTTTTTCAAATTGATTTTTTTTGCTTAAAGTCAAAGTCTTTGGCCGCTCCATTTTTTTCAAAACACCTCTTCATCCTTGCGATATATAACAAATCTGCCTGTGAATGGCTTGGAGAAGATTGGTATCACAATATAATAACAATTAAGTGTTTTAGAGTTGCGAAATCCGGAGTTTTTGAAAATTTTTTTTGCGGATTTCAATTTTCTCCAATTCCATCACCTGCTTTGGTATTATTTACCGGAAACAAACATGGGCTTAAAATAACGGACATAAAGTGGGATTTCTCAGGGGGTCAAAAAAATAGGGGATCATCCCGAGTTGAAGACAAGAGCCCTCAACTCGAGATGACCCCCTATTTTTTTTTTCAAAATGATTTTTTTTTGCTTAAAGTCAAAGTCTTTGGGCGCTCCATTTTTTTCAAAACACCTCTTCATCCACGGGATAGTTAACAATTCTGCATGTGAACGGCTTGGAGAAGATTGGTATCACAATATAATAACAATTAGGTGTTTTAGAGTTGCGAAATCCGGAGTTTTTGAAATTTTTTTTTTGCGGATTTCAATTTTCTCTAATTCCATCGCCTGTTTTGGGATTATTTACCGGAAACAAACATGGGCTTAAAATAACGGACATAAAGTTTGATTTCTCAGGGGGTCAAAAAAATAGGGGATCATCCCGAGTTGAAGACAAGAGCCCTCAACTCGAGATGACCCCCTATTTTTTTTTTCAAAATGATTTTTTTTGCTTAAAGTCAAAGTCTTTGGCCGCTCCATTTTTTTCAAAACACCTCTTCATCCACGGGATAGTTAACAATTCTGCATGTGAACGGCTTGGAGAAGATTGGTATCACAATATAATAAAAAATAAGTGTTTTAGAGCTGCGACATCCGGAGTTTTTAAAAAATTTTTGCGGATTTCAATTTTTTCTAAGTCCATCGCCTGTTTTGGGATTATTTACCGGAAACAAACATGGGCTTAAAATAACGGACGTAAAATGAGATTTCTCGTGGGGTAAAAAAAAATAGGGGATCATCCCGAGTTGAAGGCCAGAGCCCTCAACTCGAGATGATCCCCTATTTTTTTTTTCAAATTTATCTTTTTTGCTTAAAGTCAAAGTCTTTGGCCGCTCCATTTTTTCAAAACACCTCTTCATCCACAGGGTAGTTAAAAATTCTGCATGTGAACGGCTTGGAGAAGATTGGTATCACAATATAATAAAAATTAAGTGTTTTAGAGCTGCGACATCCGGAGTTTTTAAAAAAATTTTGCGGATTTCAATTTTCTCTAAGTCCATCGCCTGTTTTGGGATTTTTTACCGGAAACAAACATGGGCTTAAAATAACGGACATAAATTGGAATTTCTCGGGGGTAAAAAAAATAGGGGATCAACCCGGGATGAAGGCCAGAGCCCTCAACTGGAGATGATCCCCTATTTTTTTTCCAAATTGATTTTTTTTGCTTAAAGTCAAAGTCTTTGGCCGCTCCATTTTTTTCGAAACACCTCTCCATCCTTGCGATAAATAACAAATCTGCCTGTGAACGGCTTGGAGAAGATTGGTATCACAATATAATAACAATTAGGTGTTTTAGAGTTGCGAAATCCGGAGTTTTTGAAAATTTTTTTGCGGATTTCAATTTTCTCTAATTCCATCGCCTGTTTTGGGATTATTTACCGGAAACAAACATGGGCTTAAAATAACGGACATAAATTGGAATTTCTCGGGGGTCAAAAAAATAGGGAATGATCCCGAGTTGAAGACAAGAGCCCTCAACTCGAGATGACCCCCTATTTTTTTTTCAAAATGATTTTTTTTGCTTAAAGTCAAAGTCTTTGGCCGCTCCATTTTTTTCAAAACACCTCTTCATCCACGGGATAGTTAACAATTCTGCATGTGAACGGCTTGGAGAAGATTGGTATCACAATATAATAAAAATTAAGTGTTTTAGAGCTGCGACATCCGGAGTTTTTAAAAAATTTTTGCGGATTTCAATTTTTTCTAAGTCCATCGCCTGTTTTGGGATTATTTACCGGAAACAAACATGGGCTTAAAATAACGGACGTAAAATGAGATTTCTCGTGGGGTAAAAAAAAATAGGGGATCATCCCGAGTTGAAGGCCAGAGCCCTCAACTCGAGATGATCCCCTATTTTTTTTTTCAAATTTATCTTTTTTGCTTAAAGTCAAAGTCTTTGGCCGCTCCATTTTTTCAAAACACCTCTTCATCCACGGGGTAGTTAAAAATTCTGCCTGTGAACGGCTTGGAGAAGATTAGTATCACAATTTAATAAAAATTAGGTGTTTTAGAGTTGCGAAATCCGGAGTTTTTAAAAAAATTTTTGCGGATTTCAATTTTCTCTAAGTCCATCGCCTATTTAGGGATTAAATACCGGAAACAAACTTGGGCTTAAAATAATGGACATAAAATGAGATTTCTCGGGGGGTAAAAAAATAGGGGTTCATCCCGAGTTGAAGGCCAGAGCCCTCAACTCGAGATGATCCCCTATTTTTTTTTCAAATTTATCTTTTTTGCTTAAAGTCAAAGTCTTTGGCCGCTCCATTTTTTTCAAAACACCTCTTCATCCACGGGGTAGTTGAAAATTCTGCCTGTGAACGGCTTGGAGAAGATTAGTATCACAATTTAATAAAAATTAGGTGTTTTAGAGTTGCGAAATCCGGAGTTTCTAAAAAAATTTTTGCGGATTTCAATTTTCTCTAAGTCCATCGCCTATTTAGGGATTATTTACCGGAAACAAACATGGGCTTAAAATAACGGACATAAAGTGGGATTTCTGAGGGGGTCAAAAAAATAGGGGATCATCCCGAGTTGAAGACAAGAGCCCTCAACTCGAGATGACCCCCCATTTTTTTTTTCAAAATGGTTTTTTTTGCTTAAAGTCAAAGTCTTTGGCCGCTCCAATTTTTTCAAAACACCTCTTCATCCACGGGGTAGTTGAAAATTCTGCCTGTGAACGGCTTGGAGAAGATTAGTATCACAATTTAATAAAAATTAGGTGTTTTAGAGCTGCGACATCCGGAGTTTTTAAAAAAGTTTTGCGGATTTCAATTTTCTCTAAGTCCATCGCCTGTTTTGGGATTTTTTACCGGAAACAAACATGGGCTTAAAATAACGGACATAAATTGGAATTTCTCGGGGGTAAAAAAAAATAGGGGATCATCCCGAGATGAAGGCCAGAGCCCTCAACTGGAGATGATCCCCTATTTTTTTTCCAAATTGATTTTTTTTTTGCTTAAAGTCAAAGTCTTTGGCCGCTCCATTTTTTTCGAAACACCTCTCCATCCTTGCGATAAATAACAAATCTGCCTGTGAACGGCTTGGAGAAGATTGGTATCACAATATAATAACAATTAGGTGTTTTAGAGTTGCGAAATCCGGAGTTTTTGAAAATTTTTTTGCGGATTTCAATTTTCTCTAATTCCATCGCCTGTTTTGGGATTATTTACCGGAAACAAACATGGACTTAAAATAACGGACATAAAGTTTGATTTCTCAGGGGGTCAAAAAAATAGGGAATCATCCCGAGTTGAAGACAAGAGCCCTCAACTCGAGATGACCCCCTATTTTTTTTTCAAAATGATTTTTTTTGCTTAAAGTCAAAGTCTTTGGCCGCTCCATTTTTTTCAAAACACCTCTTCATCCACAGGATAGTTAACAATTCTGCATGTGAACGGCTTGGAGAAGATTGGTATCACAATATAATAAAAATTAAGTGTTTTAGAGCTGCGACATCCGGAGTTTTTAAAAAATTTTTGCGGATTTCAATTTTTTCTAAGTCCATCGCCTGTTTTGGGATTATTTACCGGAAACAAACATGGGCTTAAAATAACGGACGTAAAATGAGATTTCTCGTGGGGTAAAAAAAATAGGGGATCATCCCGAGTTGAAGGCCAGAGCCCTCAACTCGAGATGATCCCCTATTTTTTTTTCAAATTTATCTTTTTTGCTTAAAGTCAAAGTCTTTGGCCGCTCCATTTTTTCAAAACACCTCTTCATCCACGGGGTAGTTAAAAATTCTGCCTGTGAACGGCTTGGAGAAGATTAGTATCACAATTTAATAAAAATTAGGTGTTTTAGAGTTGCGAAATCCGGAGTTTTTAAAAAAATTTTTGCGGATTTCAATTTTCTCTAAGTCCATCGCCTATTTAGGGATTAAATACCGGAAACAAACTTGGGCTTAAAATAATGGACATAAAATGAGATTTCTCGGGGGGTAAAAAAATAGGGGTTCATCCCGAGTTGAAGGCCAGAGCCCTCAACTCGAGATGATCCCCTATTTTTTTTCAAATTTATCTTTTTTGCTTAAAGTCAAAGTCTTTGGCCGCTCCATTTTTTTCAAAACACCTCTTCATCCACGGGGTAGTTGAAAATTCTGCCTGTGAACGGCTTGGAGAAGATTAGTATCACAATTTAATAAAAATTAGGTGTTTTAGAGTTGCGAAATCCGGAGTTTTTAAAAAAATTTTTGCGGATTTCAATTTTCTCTAAGTCCATCGCCTATTTAGGGATTATTTACCGGAAACAAACATGGGCTTAAAATAACGGACATAAAGTGGGATTTCTGAGGGGGTCAAAAATAATAGGGGATCATCCCGAGTTGAAGACAAGAGCCCTCAACTCGAGATGACCCCCTATTTTTTTTTTCAGAATGGTTTTTTTTGCTTAAAGTCAAAGTCTTTGGCCGCTCCAATTTTTTCAAAACACCTCTTCATCCACGGGGTAGTTGAAAATTCTGCCTGTGAACGGCTTGGAGAAGATTAGTATCACAATTTAATAAAAATTAGGTGTTTTAGAGTTGCGAAATCCGGAGTTTTTAAAAAAATTTTTGCGGATTTCAATTTTCTCTAATTCCATCGCCTGTTTTGGGATTATTTACCGGAAACAAACATGGACTTAAAATAACGGACATAAAGTTTGATTTCTCAGGGGGTCAAAAAAATAGGGAATCATCCCGAGTTGAAGACAAGAGCCCTCAACTCGAGATGACCCCCTATTTTTTTTTCAAAATGATTTTTTTTGCTTAAAGTCAAAGTCTTTGGCCGCTCTATTTTTTTCAAAACACCTCTTCATCCACGGGATAGATAACAATTCTGCCTGTGAACGGCTTGGAGAAGATTGGTATCACAATATAATAAAAACTAAGTGTTTTAGAGTTGCGAAAACCGGAGTTTTTAAAAAAATTTTTGCGGATTTCAATTTTCTCTAATTCCATCGCCTGTTTAGGGATTAATTACCGGAAACAAACATGGGCTTAAAATAACGGACATAAAAAGGGATTTCTCGGGGGGTCAAAAAAATAGGGGATCATCCCGAGTTGAAGGCCAGAGCCCTCAACTCGAGATGATCCCCTATTTTTTTTTCAAATTTATCTTTTTTGCTTAAAGTCAAAGTCTTTGGCCGCTCCATTTTTTTCAAAACACCTCTTCATCCACGGGATAGATAACAATTCTGCCTGTGAACGGCTTGGAGAAGATTGGTATCACAATATAATAAAAACTAAGTGTTTTAGAGTTGCGAAAACCGGAGTTTTTAAAAAAATTTTTGCGGATTTCAATTTTCTCTAATTCCATCGCCTGTTTAGGGATTAATTACCGGAAACAAACATGGGCTTAAAATAACGGACATAAAATGGGCTTTCAAGCACACTTTAAAACACCATTTAAAACTCAGCACACTTTCTGTTAAAAACTGGATTTTGCAACATCCCTTATAATAGTGGATCCCTGCAGGAATTGATTATAATCCAAAATTATAAAGTTGGAATTATCAAGTTGAAAATCGTATAAGGTCAATTTCATTGGCCTTTCTATGCTTTTAAAACAGCAGAACCACAATTCTACTGAATTTATTACAAAATTTAAAAAAAAAGTTTAGTCGGCATCAAGAACGTGATAATAAGGTCTCGAGAGACTTCCAGCCAGGTGTTTATTTTAGTTCAAATAATTTTTGTTTAATTAGTTGCTTCGCTGTCTCCCGTCACGTTGAAATAAATATAAATAGGGATCAAATAACGCAAAAAACAACGTTCAATGGCATATTGAGCTAGAAATAGCTCACATAAGTGACAGAAGCTAAAATTGTTTTTTTTTGCGTAACGACAAATTCAAGCTTAGACTTCAGCTCGAGATGATCTTCTAATTTCTTCAATTTGAGTTTTTTTGGTTAATTTTAAAGTCGTTTTACACTCATTTTTTTTTCAAAACAACTCCTATTCGACTCAATAGGTAACAGTTGCGACTTTGATCGAATTGCAGACAATTGTTAATATAATTTTTACTTATATCTTCATAAAGTTTAGTAAAACTTACTTTCTGCTAAAAAAAATAGCAGATGTCATTTTCCACATTGTACATCACCTGACTGAATACGTGTGAATTTCAGCAATAAAACATTCGTTTCAAAAAGGCAAAAAAAACTTTTCAGGGGGATCAAAAAATAGGGGATCTTCCCCAGTTGACAGCCCCGCAGAAAATTTGTCCAACAACAATAGTTTTTAAGAAAACAAGATTTTAATTTTTCAAAAATTTGAGAAAAATTTATGTCTCCAAGTTAAATTTAAGTGTTTTAAGTTAAACTATTGTATTGGCCGCAACAAAAAATAAACCATACCCATTTTTTTGTCGAGTCATACTAGTCATATGAGTAGACATGAAAATGGGGATCGGGCCAAACTGTATTTTGGTCTCATTTTGAAAACTTGAAAATGGGCATCCCAAAACTGGAATTCGGGTACGACGATTTTAACTCGAAAATGGGCACTTGAATTTGGGTACTGAGATTCTGTAGCCAAACTTGAAAATGGACCAAAAATGGGCCATTTTCAAGTTAGGCTACAGCTACTACTACTACTAATACTACTACTACTACTACTACTACTACTACTACTATTACTACTACTACTACTACTACTACTACTACTACTACTACTACTACTACTACTACTACTACTACTACTACTACTACTACTACTACTACTACTACTACTACTACTACTACTACTACTACTACTACTACTACTACTACTACTACTACTACTACTACTACTACTACTACTACTACTACTACTACTACTACTACTACTACTACTACTACTACTACTACTACTACTACTACTACTACTACTACTACTACTACTACTACTACTACTACTACTACTACTACTACTACTACTACTACTACTACTACTACTACTACTACTACTACTACTACTACTACTACTACTACTACTACTACTACTACTACTACTACTACTACTACTACTACTACTACTACTACTACTACTACTACTACTACTACTACTACTACTACTACTACTACTACTACTACTACTACTACTGTTTCAACACTTTAATTCCAAATATGAAATAAAGGCACGGTTGGCAACAAATACAAACAAAACAAGAAAAGTCATTTGTTTGGTTATTCTGTGAAGTGCTGTACGACGAAATTGTTGAAGGCATTCTTTGACCCGGTTCCTGCTTTCTCCTGCAATCTGTTGAACGATACTTTGTTTCGTACACAGTCTCCTTCGATTTGACTCATCCACGTTTTCCGTTGCCCCCCAGGAGCGCGTCTAGCATGGACGTATTGATCGGGCGGGTCCCAATCGAAGGCACTGCGGGCTAATCTTCCTGGTTCCATTCTCTGGATGTGTCCGTACCATTTTATCCGTTTGAGCATGATCATCGTGGATAGTTGGGGCATTCGTGATCTTGACATAATTTCTTCGTTCGTTGCTTTCTCCAGATATGACACACGTAGAATTCTCCGAAGACAACCACAGTGGAAACTCTCAAGTTTTCTTTCCATTAATTTCGAAAGAGTCCAAGTCTCTGAGCTGTACAGCACGGCTGATAAAACGAGTGCTTTGTACAAATTGCACTTGAGGTGCACGCTGAGCTGCTTGCTCTTCCAGAGATTTTGGAAGTTAGCAAACCGTTGTCTACCTTCTGCAAGTTTGCAATTGACTTCCTGCAGGTCTCCATGCTTGAGGCTGACATATGATCCGAGATACTTGAACGCTTCTATGTTTTCAAACTCGTTTCCGAGAACATCTTGTACTTTGCAGGAAAACACGCGTGTGGCAACTGCTTTAGGTTTGCCACAGTATCTCGATTGGTGAACTTTTCGGCCATTGACTGTTTTGAACTTTCTTTCACACTTGTCACAGGTAAGGCTCGCCTCTAGTTGCTCGAACTTTGACTTGTCGACGACATTCTTTGACAAACCGGCTTTGCAGAATCTTGTTTGGTGCACTTTGCGTCCGGTAACTGTACTGAATTGCCGCTGACAATTCTGACATCTTAAAGACTCTTGGTCAGCCACCACTGACCGACTCCCATTTTCTAGCGACTCTGAATCTGCTACCGCAGATTGTTGTTGTGAAGCTACAAACGCTGGCTTAGCCACCGCTAAGCTTTTCAATCTTAGCTTCCGGCCACCTTGTGTTTCGAACCAGCCCGCTTTCTTTTTCGTTCCCAGCAGCACTTCCGTGCTGATGGTTAGTCGTGACTGGCTAGATGTCTCTGCCAGGAGTCCTAGTTTGCCTTTATGTGTTCCAGTGAGTATCTCCACGTTCTGTTGGATACTAGGCACTGCAACAACATTTGGGCTGTCGCATTTTACGCCCATATTCTTTGTTTTGGCCACATTAATCTTCAGACCAGCGGCTTCCGCAAGGGCCTCGATTCGATGTAGGTTTTCTTGCACCTCACTGTCTGAGACCCCCACGAGAGCAACATCATCAGCAAAATCTAAGTCAGCCACCAATCTCCCAATGTCTAATCCTCCATGCACCGAGTTAGCCAAAATGTAGTTGATGACAAGGCCGAATAGGATTGGGGACCACACATCACCCTGCCTAACGCCCGTTCTGACATCAAATAAGCGTCCTTTCTCACCTTCGGCTTTGACTCGACATTTGAATCCATCATAGCTGTTTCTTATGATGTTTATCACTTTTTGCGGAAGACCATAGTGTTTCATTATCTGGTACATCTGCTCACGATCGACAGAATCGAATGCCGCTCGAAAGTCTATGAAACAAAAGCTAATATCCAATTGAAACGCCATTGATTTCTCTATTATTTGACGCAGGGCAAAGAGTTGATCGGCGCATCCTCTGCTTTTTCTGAAGCCGCACTGCTCTTCCCTTAAGACGCGATCCACTGAATCTTTGCATCGATTGAGAATAACGGAAGCGAACACTTTGCCTGGTACTGACAATAGAGAGATCCCTCGGTGGTTCGAACACTCTGACCTCTTTCCTTTACTCTTGTATAATGGGACAATTTCTGCTACCTTCCAGTCATCGGGCAGAACTTCAGTCGACCAACACTTATCTATGATGTCCCAGAGCCACTCGACAATACCCTTGTGTGCTTTCAACATCTCACAGAAAATGTTATCGGGTCCACTTGCCTTGCCATTCTTCAACCTGCGGACAACTTCAAGCACTTCTTCAAATCGAATTGGGCTCAGGTCAATCGACAAGCTTTCAGCTGCTTCTTCGGGATCCAATCTCGTACTGCAACTAGATGTTGAGGGATTCAGGAGTTGACTAAAATGTTCCGTCCAGCGTTCAAGTCGTTCCTCTTTCGTCCGTAAGTTGACGCCAGTGCTTGAAACTAATTTGGTCAACTGGGGACTCCAGTTTCGGCAAATCTGCTTTGATGCCCCAAAAACCTCCTTCAAGTTGCCTCTGTCCGCAAAGCTCTGCACTTCTTGGCCTTTGCGTTCAAGCCGTGCCCGTTTGTCTGCACGTAGAGCTTTTCTGACTTCCTTACAGCAGTTTGTGAACTCTAACAACGCCACCGCGCTGCTGTGTTTCTTCAACTGTAGATCAGCTCGTTTCCGGATAAGTTCCAGAGAATCTGGAGAAATCCAAGGTTTGTTCACTCGCTTGTCCGGAAGGAGGCATTTCACTGCTGCTTGGTTCAGGGCTTTTCGAAAATTGTCCCAAGACTGCTCTGTATTCTCGAAATCGCCGCTCTTATCAAGATGTAACTTGACCTCCTGCGTGAATAAGTCACGCGTTGTTTCATCTTGCAGCTTTGCAGAACTGATTCTGGGCGTGAAACATGGCTTTTTAGACAAAAGTTTCATAGATACTTCCGCAATGACCAGTTCATGATCGGTAATTGTGGTTTTCCCTCTTCTGGTCCTCACATTCGTCAGACATCCTCTGTATCTCTCTGTAAACAGAATGTGATCCAGCATCTTTTTTCGACAACTCGGATCGGGAGGGTTGTAGGTGTACCGATGCACTTGTCGATGCTGGAACCATGTACCACCTACGAGCAATTTGTGTGAAGTGCAAAATGATAACAACTTTTCCGAGTTTTCATTTTCTTCACCCATTCCAAACGGGCCTCTGCAGCTCATGGTGTCATTCAACTGGTGTCCAGGCTCTGCATTGAGGTCACCGATGACACAAATACGCTCCCTATGTTTGAAGCTGGAAACTAGGTCTGAAAGTTGACTCCAAAACAAATCCTTCTCTTGGAGACTAGCTTCACTCGTAGGTTCGTAGCAGACAACAACAGCTAGATTGGCTCTCCTCCGAGCCGCGAACTTGACGTAGCAAATACGTTCACTTAGAGCCACTTGTTCTACGATGCTGTTTATCAATGACTTCTTTACAGCAACGCCCACTCCTCCTTGTCTCGACTTTACACCAGACAACCACGAGTCAGACAGGTAGAGCTTGTGGTCTCCGAGATCAATTTCTTGCTCCTGCAATCTCGTCTCCTGCACTCCCAGAATATCCAACTTGTATTGCGCCAGATCCATTTTCAAAGCCTCTAAAGATCCGGCTTGGGTCAGTGTTCTGACGTTTAAAGTTGCAATTCTGAGTTGGTTCCTCGGGAGATTCTTAGCACCCCTTACCCGGGACTCGGGGCCATGGTTTTGCTTTGGTGTTTGAAGGCTGAGATACGACTAGTTGCGCCACAAACTAGAAGACCAGTGCCTCGTTAGCTCGACCATGTGAGCGGAGAGCCGCAGCACATGACCTACCCCCAGGGGACACCACGTGGAGGTGAGGTTGGATTTTGTCCCCCACTACTACTACTACTACTACTACTACTACTACTACTACTACTACTACTATTACTACTACTACTACTACTACTACTACTACTACTACTACTACTACTACTACTACTACTACTACTACTACTACTACTACTACTACTACTACTACTACTACTACTACTACTACTACTACTACTACTACTACTACTACTACTACTACTACTACTACTACTACTACTACTACTACTACTACTACTACTACTACTACTACTACTACTACTACTACTACTACTACTACTACTACTACTACTACTACTACTACTACTACTACTACTACTACTACTACTACTACTACTACTACTACTACTACTACTACTACTACTACTACTACTACTACTACTACTACTACTACTACTACTACTACTACTACTACTACTACTACTACTACTACTACTACTACTACTACTACTACTACTACTACTACTACTACTACTACTACTACTACTGCTGCTACTACTACTACTACTACTACTACTACTACTACTACTACTACTACTACTACTACTACTACTACTACTACTACTACTACTACTACTACTACTACTACTACTACTACTACTACTACTACTACTACTACTACTACTGTTTCAACACTTTAATTCCAATTATGAAATAAAGGCACGGTTGGCAACAAATACAAATACAAATACAAATACAAACAAAACAAGAAGAGTTATTTGTTTGGTTATTCTGTGAAGTGCTGTACGACGAAATTGTTGAAGGCATTCTTTGACCCGGTTGCTGCTTTCTCCTGCAATCTGGTGAACGATACTTTGTTTCGTACACAGTCTCCTTCGATTTGACTCATCCACGTTTTCCGTTGCCCCCCAGGAGCGCGTCTGGCATGGGCGTATTGATCGGGCGGGTCCCAATCGAAGGCACTGCGGGCTAATCTCCCTGGTTCCATTCTCTGGATGTGACCGTACCATTTTATCCGTTTGAGCATGATCATCGTGGATAGTTGGGGCATTCGCGATCTTGACATAATTTCATCGTTCGTTGCTTTCTCCAGATATGACACACGCAGAATTCTCCGAAGACAACCACAGTGGAAACTCTACTACTACTACTACTACTACTACTACTACTACTACTACTACTACTACTACTACTACTACTACTACTACTACTACTACTACTACTACTACTACTACTACTACTACTACTACTACTACTACTACTACTACTACTACTACTACTACTACTACTACTACTACTACTACTACTACTACTACTACTACTACTACTACTACTACTACTACTACTACTACTACTACTACTACTACTACTACTACTACTACTACTACTACTACTACTACTACTACTACTACTACTACTACTACTACTACTACTACTACTACTACTACTACTACTACTACTACTACTACTACTACTACTACTACTACTACTACTACTACTACTACTACTACTACTACTACTACTACTACTACTACTACTACTACTACTACTACTACTACTACTACTACTACTACTACTACTACTACTACTACTACTACTACTACTACTACTACTACTACTACTACTACTACTACTACTACTACTACTACTACTACTACTACTACTACTACTACTACTACTACTACTACTACTACTACTACTACTACTACTACTACTACTACTACTACTACTACTTAGACGTTTAACGCCGCTGCTAGGATTTGGTCGGTAGTCGACGATCCTCGCGGGTAAAATTTATAGTTAGACCATCCATGCTAAAAAACAACGGAGATGCATAAGTGAACCGAACCGGAAGTTCGCATGACAGTCTTGGTCTCTAACGATCAGAAAAAATTTTCTGAATACACACAGTTTCGGAAATCCGGTCTAGTGTAGCAGAACCCTAAGTAGTTGGGCATTTTCTGTTTTCGACGTTTCATACCGTGAAAATAATTTTTTTTTGAAAAGTAGGTTCTGAGTCGGTATTGGGTTTTGGGAAACCATTTTTTGTCAGTGTGTTGTACTCCTTGTCTAGTATATCATCTGTTTTTGCGTTTTTAGATCAATCGTACTGGGAATTCAGGTTTTGCAGGGTTTTGCCCATTAGCAGCAGGCTCCTCTCTCTTTGGTCAACCTTTAGTGTTTCCGTCTGTGCAATACATATTTCATATTTCAGAGTTGATTTGATGGATGATACAGTTTGTACCTTCACGCCGGAACCCCCCGCGCATGAAGTTGTTTTGAAAAGCCATGATTATATTGCTTCAAGTTCCCAAGTTGCTGGCCCAAGCACGTCAGCTCCCACTACTAAACGAAAGAGGTCCGAACTAGCAACACCAACTCCCAAGAAGAAGACGAGGAATTGTGGAAATCAGGAGAATGATAAGGACAGCCAGCTAGACTCTCAAATAAGTGCACACCGTACCCCGTATGGCCGCTTGCAATACAGTAAGTTTTTATTTAGTGAGATCAGACTTCGTTGCTATATATATATACGGTATCCATTCTGAGTTTTTTTTTTAGCCGACCCGATATCACAGGCTTCTGATCTTGACGAGATCCAACATTTGGATAGTCCCCGAGTGCTTCGTGTGACAAAGAAGTCCCGCTGTTATGTGTGCGGAAGAAAATTGGCCGAAATGGCACAGCACTACCAGAAACCCACTACCACTACACTGAAATATACTTTTCAGTATTTGGCAAATGTTTCAGATTCCCCTGATCGTTAATTGAATTTTGAGTTGATCTCCGATAGGATTGAGCAAGTTAACAGCACTTTGGAGGTGAAAGGAATCCTCTACTACCACAATCAGAGCTTCTACGATCTCATTTTTAGCCAACAGCGAAGTTATCGTGGACGCTTGTCTTTGCTTCGTGCAAGCCCTTTTGGCTTGTATTTTTGCCACCCATTTGTCCATCTTGAACTGTGTAAGAAAAGTAGAGTCGATGGCATCTACGAAAGTCGCTGTGCTACAAGTGGTTAGAAGGAGGTAAACACAGTGAAAAAGTGAGACGAGACGCCGCTGCTAAATTCACAGATATCATCACCACAGTGGCGAGAGGGGAACACTGCTGCAAAAAAAGCATTGCAGATTGTCCATATACAATGTACTTGCTGTTCCTAGTGCATTTTGGAAGTTTAAAAACATAAAAACGCTAAAATTTGAAGAATTTTGTACATTTTCTCAACTTAAAAATTTGTACTTAAATCTTTGAAAAAAAATCACTTTTTTCAACTTTCAGACCTCTTCCATGGCAGGA
Source organism: Convolutriloba macropyga (assembly GCF_964194025.1). Classification (NCBI taxonomy): domain Eukaryota; kingdom Metazoa; phylum Xenacoelomorpha; order Acoela; family Convolutidae; genus Convolutriloba; species Convolutriloba macropyga. The sequence goes on along the minus strand of NW_027450664.1, from coordinate 80,816 downwards.
AAAGGTTGGTGTTGGTCCCCTGAGAGAAGCTAGAACAATTTTAGTACCAAAGTTTATGACCAAAACAACTAGTTGAGGCTGGAAAATAAGCATTTATCAGCGCGGTCTGCTCTCACTAGTACCAGAACTCCCAGATCAGTACTTTTTCTCAGATAGTGTTGCTAGTGTTGTTTTTTCAACCTAATCTCATACAGTAGTCACATACGAGTCTTTTTGGATAAATTGCATGATACAGGAACCCTTTGATAGGTAATGATGAGCGAATTAGAGTTCACCGGCCATTACTTTTTTTGACTACTAACTCAGGCCACCCCCCCACAGTGCCTAAAACAAAACCAATCGAAGTTTTCAATAGCGCCCTAGATCCTTCACTAGCAACCACGTTGATTAAGCCATATCAGTTAACTCCAAGAAAACGGGTTTAAAAATCTCCTGTCATTGCAGGTTTAATTAGGCATAAGCGCTACAGCTATTCTTGCTTCCACAGCTCTGTCCTATTGTTTCCAATGTGCCTAAATAGGCGTATGGAGTCGAAAAAATACCCTAGTTACTGTTAGCAGTCTCAAATTTCCCCTTTTTTGGGGAAAAAGGCTCAGGAACGATTTAGCAACAAAAATTTAGCACGGACCCCGCTGCTAGCCTACCTTGATTTTTAAATGAGTCAGGAAAAGGATAGAAAAGGATCAAGGGGAGACGTTAATTCAAATGTTGGGGCTACATCTTGTTTTCTATTGAGATCAGATTTAGAGACCAATATTTAAAGTGGATAAGTGCAAGAAGGGGGGTGACTACCCAGTAGTGGCTATCAGTAGGCTACGTGATCAATTTTTTGATGAATTTTTGTGTCAGGTGTCACTGATATTAGTGAGCACAGATTTCACTCAGAGGCTTGTAGAAACTTTTTATTCTTTCTTGCAGTGTCCATACAGGTAGGTTGTACCTCTAGACAGTGAAAAACATGTTGTGAATCAACAACATGTTGAAAATGAGAGAAGTTTTTATCTTCAATATTAGCAGTAGGCTCCTCTCTCTTTCCACAACCACCGCTATGTAGGTACCACAAATAATGATTTTAGATACCTAATTCCTATACTAGGATGTCTTTTTAGGCCAAAACAATGATATTGGTGCAAAAAAAAGTCATCCAAAATGTAAATTGGGAATCTCACACACGTATAAGCACTAGCAGCGTGGTGTGCTCACCAACCTACTACTAAAAAGTTAGCCCATCTTTATAGCTTGAAATTTGAAAAAGCCGAAAACACAAATTGTAGTGGTGCTAGAGAGCTTTCAGAAAAACTTTAGATCACTTTCAAGAGCCTTAGGAATGTGCAGAAATCAGCCTATAAAAAAATATTATCACTCACGTCTGTGCTAAAAAGGGGTGTAGCAGCTAGGTCTGATCACCCACGATATTAGGGTCCACTACTAGGCCGGTAGTGGGCATTTTTCCGTCCGGCAAGTTAAATTTTAAGGTCTTATCTAATAGTAGCGGTGTCGAGCTACCCTCCCAGCCAGGTTTCCGCTGTCTAGGGCCCCTAGTCTAGGCTCTGCACATAGGACGTAGTTGATCACACTGAGGAGCGGCGTCTGGGACAGCCGCTGATACGGACCCCCGCTGCTCCGAATAGCACGAAGGTCCCGCGCTACTACTACTACTACTACTACTGCTACTACTACTACTACTACTACTACTACTACTACTACTACTACTACTACTACTACTACTACTACTACTACTACTACTACTACTACTACTACTACTACTACTACTACTACTACTACTACTACTACTACTACTACTACTACTACTACTACTACTACTACTACTACTACTACTACTACTACTACTACTACTACTACTACTACTACTACTACTACTACTACTACTACTACTACTACTACTACTACTACTACTACTACTACTACTACTACTACTACTACTACTACTACTACTACTACTACTACTACTACTACTACTACTACTACTACTACTACTACTACTACTACTACTACTACTACTACTACTACTACTACTACTACTACTACTACTACTACTACTACTACTACTACTACTACTACTACTACTACTACTACTACTACTACTACTACTACTACTACTACTACTACTACTACTACTACTACTACTACTACTACTACTACTACTACTACTACTACTACTACTAATACTAATACTACTACTACTACTACTACTACTACTACTACTACTACTACTACTACTAGTACTACTACTACTACTACTACTACTACTACTACTACTACTACTACTACTACTACTACTACTACTACTACTACTACTACTACTACTACTACTACTACTACTACTACTACTACTACTACTACTACTACTACTACTACTACTACTACTACTACTACTACTACTACTACTACTACTACTACTACTACTACTACTACTACTACTACTACTACTACTACTACTACTACTACTACTACTACTACTACTACTACTACTACTACTACTACTACTACTACTACTACTACTACTACTACTACTACTACTACTACTACTACTACTACTACTACTACTACTACTACTACTACTACTACTACTATACTACTACTACTACTACTACTACTACTACTACTACTACTACTACTACTACTACTACTACTACTACTACTACTACTACTACTACTACTACTACTACTACTACTACTACTACTACTACTACTACTACTACTACTACTACTACTACTACTACTACTACTACTACTACTACTACTACTACTACTACTACTACTACTACTACTACTACTACTACTACTACTACTACTACTACTACTACTACTACTACTACTACTACTACTACTACTACTACTACTACTACTACTACTACTACTACTACTACTACTACTACTACTACTACTACTACTACTACTACTACTACTACTACTACTACTACTACTACTACTACTACTACTACTACTACTACTACTACTACTACTACTACTACTACTACTACTACTACTACTACTACTACTACTACTACTACTACTACTACTACTACTACTACTACTACTACTACTACTACTACTACTACTACTACTACTACTACTACTACTACTACTACTACTACTACTACTACTACTACTACTACTACTACTACTACTACTACTACTACTACTACTACTACTACTACTACTACTACTACTACTACTACTACTACTACTACTACTACTACTACTACTACTACTACTACTACTACTACTACTACTACTACTACTACTACTACTACTACTACTACTACTACTACTACTACTACTACTACTACTACTACTACTACTACTACTACTACTACTACTACTACTACTACTACTACTACTACTACTACTACTACTACTACTACTACTACTACTACTACTACTACTACTACTACTACTACTACTACTACTACTACTACTACTACTACTACTACTACTACTACTACTACTACTACTACTACTACTACTACTACTACTACTACTACTACTACTACTACTACTACTACTACTACTACTACTACTACTACTACTACTACTACTACTACTACTACTACTACTACTACTACTACTACTACTACTACTACTACTACTACTACTACTACTACTACTACTACTACTACTACTACTACTACTACTACTACTACTACTACTACTACTACTACTACTACTACTACTACTACTACTACTACTACTACTACTACTACTACTACTACTACTACTACTACTACTACTACTACTACTACTACTACTACTACTACTACTACTACTACTACTACTACTACTACTACTACTACTACTACTACTACTACTACTACTACTACTACTACTACTACTACTACTACTACTACTACTACTACTACTACTACTACTACTACTACTACTACTACTACTACTACTACTACTACTACTACTACTACTACTACTACTACTACTACTACTACTACTACTACTACTACTACTACTACTACTACTACTACTACTACTACTACTACTACTACTACTACTACTACTACTACTACTACTACTACTACTACTACTACTACTACTACTACTACTACTACTACTACTACTACTACTACTACTACTACTACTACTACTACTACTACTACTACTACTACTACTACTACTACTACTACTACTACTACTACTACTACTACTACTACTACTACTACTACTACTACTACTACTACTACTACTACTACTACTACTACTACTACTACTACTACTACTACTACTACTACTACTACTACTACTACTACTACTACTACTACTACTACTACTACTACTACTACTACTACTACTACTACTACTACTACTACTACTACTACTACTACTACTACTACTACTACTACTACTACTACTACTACTACTACTACTACTACTACTACTACTACTACTACTACTACTACTACTACTACTACTACTACTACTACTACTACTACTACTACTACTACTACTACTACTACTACTACTACTACTACTACTACTACTACTACTACTACTACTACTACTACTACTACTACTACTACTACTACTACTACTACTACTACTACTACTACTACTACTACTACTACTACTACTACTACTACTACTACTACTACTACTACTACTACTACTACTACTACTACTACTACTACTACTACTACTACTACTACTACTACTACTACTACTACTACTACTACTACTACTACTACTACTACTACTACTACTACTACTACTACTACTACTACTACTACTACTACTACTACTACTACTACTACTACTACTACTACTACTACTACTACTACTACTACTACTACTACTACTACTACTACTACTACTACTACTACTACTACTACTACTACTACACTACTACTACTACTACTACTACTACTACTACTACTACTACTACTACTACTACTACTACTACTACTACTACTACTACTACTACTACTACTACTACTACTACTACTACTACTACTACTACTACTACTACTACTACTACTACTACTACTACTACTACTACTACTACTACTACTACTACTACTACTACTACTACTACTACTACTACTACTACTACTACTACTACTACTACTACTACTACTACTACTACTACTACTACTACTACTACTACTACTACTACTACTACTACTACTACTACTACTACTACTACTACTACTACTACTACTACTACTACTACTACTACTACTACTACTACTACTACTACTACTACTACTACTACTACTACTACTACTACTACTACTACTACTACTACTACTACTACTACTACTACTACTACTACTACTACTACTACTACTACTACTACTACTACTACTACTACTACTACTACTACTACTACTACTACTACTACTACTACTACTACTACTACTACTACTACTACTACTACTACTACTACTACTACTACTACTACTACTACTACTACTACTACTACTACTACTACTACTACTACTACTACTACTACTACTACTACTACTACTACTACTACTACTACTACTACTACTACTACTACTACTACTACTACTACTACTACTACTACTACTACTACTACTACTACTACTACTACTACTACTACTACTACTACTACTACTACTACTGTTTCAACACTTTAATTCAGAATATGAAATAAAGGCACGGTTGGCAACAAATACAAATACAAATACAAATACAAACAAAACAAGAAGAGTTATTTGTTTGGTTATTCTGTGAAGTGCTGTACGACGAAATTGTTGAAGGCATTCTTTGACCCGGTTGCTGCTTTCTCCTGCAATCTGGTGAACGATACTTTGTTTCGTACACAGTCTCCTCCGATTTGACTCATCCACGTTTTCCGTTGCCCCCCAGGAGCGCGTCTGGCATGGGCGTATTGATCGGGCGGGTCCCAATCGAAGGCACTGCGGGCTAATCTTCCTGGTTCCATTCTCTGGATGTGACCGTACCCTTTTATCCGTTTGAGCATGATCATCGTGGATAGTTGGGGCATTCGCGATCTTGACATAATTTCATCGTTCGTTGCTTTCTCCAGATATGACACACGTAGAATTCTCCGAAGAAAACCACAGTGGAAGCTCTCAAGTTTTCTCTCCATTAATTTCGAAAGAGTCCAAGTCTCTGAGCTGTACAGCACGGCTGATAAAACGAGTGCTTTGTACAAATTGCACTTGAGGTGCACGCTGAGCTGCTTGCTCTTCCAGAGATTTTGGAAGTTAGCAAACCGTTGTCTACCTTCTGCAAGTTTGCAATTGACTTCCTGGAGGTCTCCATGCTTGAGGCTGACATATGATCCGAGATACTTGAACGCTTCTATGTTTTCAAACTCGTTTCCGATAACATCTTGTACTTTGCAGGAAAACACGCGTGTGGCAGCTGCTTTAGGTTTGCCACAGTATCTCGATTGGTGAACTTTTCGGCCATTGACTGTTTTGAACTTCCTTTCACACTTGTCACAGGTGAGGCTCGCCTCTAGTTGCTCGAACTTTGACTTGTCGACGACATTCTTTGACAAACCGGCTTTGCAGAATCTTGTTTGGTGCACTTTGCGTCCGGTAACTGTACTGAATTGCCGCTGACAGTTCTGACATCTTAAAGACTCTTGATCAGCCACCGCTGACCCACTCTCATTTTCTAGCGACTCTAAATCCGCTACTGCAGATTGTTGTTGTGAAGCTACCAACGCTGGCTTAGCCTCCGCTAAGCTTTTCAATCTGAGCTTCCGGCCATCTTGTGTTTCGAACCAGCCCGCTTTCTTTTTCGTTCCCAGCAGCACCTCCGTGCCGATGGTTGGTCGTGACTGGCTAGATGTCTCTGCCAGGAGTCCTAGTTTGCCTTTATGTGTTCCAGTGAGTATCTCCACGTTCTGTTGGATACTAGGCACTGCAACAACTTTTGGGCTGTCGCATTTTACGCCCATATTCTTTGTTTTGGCCACATTAATCTTCAGACCAGCGGCTTCCGCTAGGGCCTCGATTCGATGTAGGTTTTCTTGCACCTCACTGTCTGAGACCCCCACGAGAGCAACATCATCAGCAAAATCTAAGTCAGCCACCAATCTCCCAATGTCTAATCCTCCATGCACCGAGTTAGCTAAAATGTAGTTGATGACAAGGCCGAATAGGATTGGGGACCACACATCACCCTGCCTAACGCCTGTTCTGACATCAAATAAGCGTCCCTTCTCACCTTCGGCTTTGACTCGACATTTGAATCCATCATAGCTGTTTCTTATGATGTTTATCACTTTTTGCGGCAGACCATAGTGTTTCATTATCTGGTACATCTGCCCACGATCGACAGAATCGAATGCCGCTCGAAAGTCTATGAAACAAAAGCTAATATCCAATTGAAACGCCATTGATTTCTCTATTATTTGACGCAGGGCAAAGAGTTGATCGGCGCATCCTCTGCTTTTTCTGAAGCCGCACTGCTCTTCCCTTAAGACGCGATCCACTGAATCTTTGCATCGATTGAGAGTAACGGAAGCGAACACTTTGCCTGGTACTGACAATAGAGAGATCCCTCGGTGGTTCGAACACTCTGACCTCTTTCCTTTACTCTTGTATAATGGGACAATTTCTGCTACCTTCCAGTCATCGGGCAGAACTTCCGTCGACCAACATTTATCTATGATGTCCCAGAGCCACTCGACAATACCCTTGTGTGCTTTCAACATCTCACAGGAAATGTTATCGGGTCCACTTGCCTTGCCATTCTTCAACCTGCGGACAGCTTCAAGCACTTCTTCAAATCGAATTGGGCTCAGGTCAATCGGCAAGCTTTCAGCTGCTTCTTCGGGATCCAATCTCGTACTGCAACTTAATGTTGAGGGATTCAGGAGTTGACTAAAATGTTCCGTCCAGCGTTCAAGTCGTTCCTCTTTCGTCCGTAAGTTGACGCCAGTGCTTGAAACTAATTTGGTCAACTGGGGCCTCCAGTTTCGGCAAATCTGCTGTGATGCCCCAAAAACCTCCTTTAAGTTGCCTCTGTCCGCGAAGCTCTGCACTTCTTGGCCTTTGCGTTCAAGCCATGCCCGTTTGTCTGCACGTAGAGCTTTTCTGACTTCCTTACAGCAGTTTGTGAACTCTAACAGCGCCTCCGCGCTGCTGTGTTTCTTTAACTGTAGATCGGCTCGTTTCCGGATAAGTTCCAGAGAATCTGGAGAAATCCAAGGTTTGTTCACTCGCTTGTCCGGAAGGAGGCATTTCACTGCTGCTTGGTTCAGGGCTTTTCGAAAATTGTCCCAAGACTGCTCTGTATTCTCGAAATCGCCGCTCTTATCAAGATGTAACTTGACCTCCTGCGTGAATAAGTCACGCGTTGTTTCATCTTGCAGCTTTGCAGAACTGATTCTGGGCGTGAAGCATGACTTTTTAGACAAAAGTTTCATAGATACTTCCGCAATGACCAGTTCGTGATCGGTAATTGTGGTTTTCCCTCTTCTGGACCTCACATTCGTCAGACATCCTCCGTATCTCTCTGCAAACAGAATGTGATCCAGCATCTTTTTTCGACAACTCGGATCGGGAGGGTTGAAGGTGTACCGATGCACTTGTCGATGCTGGAACCATGTACCACCTACGAGCAATTTGTGTGAAGTTCAAAATGATAACAACTTTTCAGAGTTTTCATTTTCTTCACCCATTCCAAACGGGCCTCTGCAGCTCATGGTGTCATTCAACTGGTGTCCAGGCTCTGCATTGAGGTCACCGATGACACAAATACGCTCCCTATGTTTGAAACTGGAAACTAGGTCTGAAAGTTGACTCCAAAACAAATCCTTCTCTTGGAGACTAGCTTCATTCGTAGGTGCGTAGCAGACAACAACAGCTAGATTGGCTCTCCTCTGAGCCGCGAACTTGACGTAGCAAATACGTTCACTTAGAGCCACTTGTTCTACGATGCTGTTTATCAATGACTTCTTTACAGCAACGCCCACTCCTCCTTGTCTCGACTTTACACCAGACAACCACGAGTCAGACAGGTAGAGCTTGTGGTCTCCGAGATCAATTTCTTGCTCCTGCAATCTCTTCTCCTGCACTCCCAGAATATCCAACTTGTATCGCGCCAGATCCATTTTCAAAGCCTCTAGAGATCCGGCTTGGGTCAGTGTTCTGACGTTTAAAGTTGCAATTCTGAGCTGGTTCCTCGGGAGATTCTTAGCACCCCTTACCCGGGACTCGGGGCCATGGTTGATTGTACTCATTGCTTTGGTGTTTGAAGGCTGAGATACGACTAGTTGCGCCACAAACTAGAAGACCAGTGCCTCGTTAGCTCGACCATGTGAGCGTAGAGCCGCAGCACATGACCTACCCCCAGCGGACACCACGTGGAGGTGAGGTTGGATTTTGGACTACTACTACTACTACTACTACTACTACTACTACTACTACTACTACTACTACTACTACTACTACTACTACTACTACTACTACTACTACTACTACTACTACTACTACTACTACTACTACTACTACTACTACTACTACTACTACTACTACTACTACTACTACTACTACTACTACTACTACTACTACTACTACTACTACTACTACTACTACTACTACTACTACTACTACTACTACTACTACTACTACTACTACTACTACTACTACTACTACTACTACTACTACTACTACTACTACTACTACTACTACTACTACTACTACTACTACTACTACTACTACTACTACTACTACTACTACTACTACTACTACTACTACTACTACTACTACTACTACTACTACTACTACTACTACTACTACTACTACTACTACTACTACTACTACTACTACTACTACTACTACTACTACTACTACTACTACTACTACTACTACTACTACTACTACTACTACTACTACTACTACTACTACTACTACTACTACTACTACTACTACTACTACTACTACTACTACTACTACTGTTTCAACACTTTAATTCCAAATATGAAATAAAGGCACGGTTGGCAACAAATACAAACAAAACAAGAAGAGTTATTTGTTTGGTTATTCTGTGAAGTGCTGTACGACGAAATTGTTGAAGGCATTCTTTGACCCGGTTGCTGCTTTCTCCTGCAATCTGGTGAACGATACTTTGTTTCGTACACAGTCTCCTTCGATTTGACTCATCCACGTTTTCCGTTGCCCCCCAGGAGCGCGTCTAGCATGGACGTATTGATCGGGCGGGTCCCAATCGAAGGCACTGCGGGCTAATCTTCCTGGTTCCATTCTCTGGATGTGTCCGTACCATTTTATCCGTTTGAGCATGATCATCGTGGATAGTTGGGGCATTCGTGATCTTGACATAATTTCTTCGTTCGTTGCTTTCTCCATATATGACACACGTAGAATTCTCCGAAGACAACCACAGTGGAAACTCTCAAGTTTTCTCTCCATTAATTTCGAAAGAGTCCAAGTCTCTGAGCTGTACAGCACGGCTGATAAAACGAGTGCTTTGTACAAATTGCACTTGACGTGCACGCTGAGCTGCTTGCTCTTCCAGAGATTTTGGTAGTTAGCAAACCGTTGTCTACCTTCTGCAAGTTTGCAATTGACTTCCTGCAGGTCTCCATGCTTGAGGCTGACATATGATCCGAGATACTTGAACGCTTCTATGTTTTCAAACTCGTTTCCGAGAACATCTTGTACTTTGCAGGAAAACACGCGTGTGGCAACTGCTTTAGGTTTGCCACAGTATCTCGATTGGTGAACTTTTCGGCCATTGACTGTTTTGAACTTTCTTTCACACTTGTCACAGGTAAGGCTCGCCTCTAGTTGCTCGAACTTTGACTTGTCGACGACATTCTTGCAGAATCTTGTTTGGTGCACTTTGCGTCCGGTAACTGTACTGAATTGCCGCTGACAATTCTGACATCTTAAAGACTCTTGGTGAGCCACCACTGACCGACTCTCATTTTCTAGCGACTCTGAATCTGCTACCGCAGTTTGTTGTTGTGAAGCTACAAACGCTGGCTTAGCCACCGCTAAGCTTTTCAATCTTAGCTTCCGGCCATCTTGTGTTTCGAACCAGCCCGCTTTCTTTTTCGTTCCCAGCAGCACCTCCGTGCTGATGGTTAGTCGTGACTGGCTAGATGTCTCTGCCAGGAGTCCTAGTTTGCCTTTATGTGTTCCAGTGAGTATCTCCACGTTCTGTTGGATACTAGGCACTGCAACAACATTTGGGCTGTCGCATTTTACGCCCATATTCTTTGTTTTGGCCACATTAATCTTCAGACCAGCGGCTTCTGCAAGGGCCTCGATTCGATGTAGGTTTTCTTGCACCTCACTGTCTGAGACCCCCACGAGAGCAACATCATCAGCAAAATCTAAGTCAGCCACCAATCTCCCAATGTCTAATCCTCCATGCACCGAGTTAGCCAAAATGTAGTTGATGACAAGGCCGAATAGGATTGGGGACCACACATCACCCTGCCTAACGCCCGTTCTGACATCAAATAAGCGTCCTTTCTCACCTTCGGCTTTGACTCGACATTTGAATCCATCATAGCTGTTTCTTATGATGTTTATCACTTTATGCGGAAGACCATAGTGTTTCATTATCTGGTACATCTGCTCACGATCGACAGAATCGAATGCCGCTCGAAAGTCTATGAAACAAAAGCTAATATCCAATTGAAACGCCATTGATTTCTCTATTATTTGACGCAGGGCAAAGAGTTGATCGGCGCATCCTCTGCTTTTTCTGAAGCCGCACTGCTCTTCCCTTAAGACGCGATCCACTGAATCTTTGCATCGATTGAGAATAACGGAAGCGAACACTTTGCCTCGTACTGACAATAGAGAGATCCCTCGGTGGTTCGAACACTCTGACCTCTTTCCTTTACTCTTGTATAATGGGACAATTTCTGCTACCTTCCAGTCATCGGGCAGAACTTCAGTCGACCAACACTTATCTATGATGTCCCAGAGCCACTCGACAATACCCTTGTGTGCTTTCAACATCTCACAGGAAATGTTATCGGGTCCACTTGCCTTGCCATTCTTCAACCTGCGGACAGCTTCAAGCACTTCTTCAAATCGAATTGGGCTCAGGTCAATCGACAAGCTTTCAGCTGTTTCTTCGGGATCCAATCTCGTACTGCAACTGGATGTTGAGGGATTCAGGAGTTGACTAAAATGTTCCGTCCAGCGTTCAAGTTGTTCCTCTTTCGTCCGTAAGTTGACGCCAGTGCTTGAAACTAATTTGGTCAACTGGGGACTCCAGTTTCGGCAAATCTGCTGTGATGCCCCAAAAACCTCCTTCAAGTTGCCTCTGTCCGCAAAGCTCTGCACTTCTTGGCCTTTGCGTTCAAGCCGTGCCCGTTTGTCTGCACGTAGAGCTTTTCTGACTTCCTTACAGCAGTTTGTGAACTGTAACAACGCCACCGCGCTGCTGTGTTTCTTCAACTGTAGATCAGCTCGTTTCCGGATAAGTTCCAGAGAATCTGGAGAAATCCAAGGTTTGTTCACTCGCTTGTCCGGAAGGAGGCATTTCACTGCTGCTTGGTTCAGGGCTTTTCGAAAATTGTCCCAAGACTGCTCTGTATTCTCGAAATCGCCGCTCTTATCAAGATGTAACTTGACCTCCTGCGTGAAAGAGTCACGCGTTGTTTCATCTTGCAGCTTTGCAGAACTGATTCTGGGCGTGAAACATGGCTTTTTAGACAAAAGTTTCATAGATACTTCCGCAATGACCAGTTCATGATCGGTAATTGTGGTTTTCCCTCTTCTGGTCCTCACATTCGTCAGACATCCTCTGTATCTCTCTGCAAACAGAATGTGATCCAGCATCTTTTTCCGACAACTCGGATCGGGAGGGTTGTAGGTGTACCGATGCACTTGTCGATGCTGGAACCATGTACCACCTACGAGCAATTTGTGTGAAGTGCAAAATGATAACAACTTTTCCGAGTTTTCATTTTCTTCACCCATTCCAAACGGGCCTCTGCAGCTCATGGTGTCATTCAACTGGTGTCCAGGCTCTGCATTGAGGTCACCGATGACACAAATACGCTCCCTATGTTTGAAGCTGGAAACTAGGTCTGAAAGTTAGTTGACTCCAAAACAAATCCTTCTCTTGGAGACTAGCTTCATTCGTAGGTGCGTAGCAGACAACAACAGCTAGATTGGCTCTCCTCCGAGCCGCGAACTTGACGTAGCAAATACGTTCACTTAGAGCCACTTGTTCTACGATGCTGTTTATCAATGACTTCTTTACAGCAACGCCCACTCCTCCTTGTCTCGACTTTACACCAGACAACCACGAGTCAGACAGGTAGAGCTTGTGGTCTCCGAGATAAAGTTGCAATTCTGAGTTGGTTCCTCGGGAGATTCTTAGCACCCCTTACCCGGGACTCGGGGCCATGGTTGATTGTACTCATTGCTTTGGTGTTTGAAGGCTGAGTGACTACTACTACTACTACTACTACTACTACTACTACTACTACTACTACTACTACTACTACTACTACTACTACTACTACTACTACTACTACTACTACTACTACTACTACTACTACTACTACTACTACTACTACTACTACTACTACTACTACTACTACTACTACTACTACTACTACTACTACTACTACTACTACTACTACTACTACTACTACTACTACTACTACTACTACTACTACTACTACTACTACTACTACTACTACTACTACTACTACTACTACTACTACTACTACTACTACTACTACTACTACTACTACTACTACTACTACTACTACTACTACTACTACTACTACTACTACTACTACTACTACTACTACTACTACTACTACTACTACTACTACTACTACTACTACTACTACTACTACTACTACTACTACTACTACTACTACTACTACTACTACTACTACTACTACTACTACTACTACTACTACTACTACTACTACTACTACTACTACTACTACTACTGTTTCAACACTTTAATTCCAAATATGAAATAAAGGCACGGTTGGCAACAAATACAAATACAAATACAAATACAAACAAAACAAGAAGAGTTATTTGTTTGGTTATTCTGTGAAGTGCTGTACGACGAAATTGTTTAAGGCATTCTTTGACCCGGTTGCTGCTTTCTCCTGCAATCTGGTGAACGATACTTTGTTTCGTACACAGTCTCCTTCGATTTGACTCATCCACGTTTTCCGTTGCCCCCCAGGAGCGCGTCTAGCATGGACGTATTGATCGGGCGGGTCCCAATCGAAGGCACTGCGGGCTAATCTTCCTGGTTCCATTCTCTGGATGTGTCCGTACCATTTTATCCGTTTGAGCATGATCATCGTGGATAGTTGGGGCATTCGTGATCTTGACATAATTTCTTCGTTCGTTGCTTTCTCCAGATATGACACACGTAGAATTCTCCGAAGACAACCACAGTGGAAACTCTCAAGTTTTCTCTCCATTAATTTCGAAAGAGTCCAAGTCTCTGAGCTGTACAGCACGGCTGATAAAACAAGTGCTTTGTACAAATTGCACTTGAGGTGCACGCTGAGCTGCTTGCTCTTCCAGAGATTTTGGAAGTTAGCAAAGCGTTGTCTACCTTCTGCAAGTTTCCAATTGACTTCCTGCAGGTCTCCATGCTTGAGGCTGACATATGATCCGAGATACTTGAACGCTTCTATGTTTTCAAACTCGTTTCCGAGAACATCTTGTACTTTGCAGGAAAACACGCGTGTGGCAACTGCTTTAGGTTTGCCACAGTATCTCGATTGGTGAACTTTTCGGCCATTGACTGTTTTGAACTTCCTTTCACACTTGTCACAGGTGAGGCTCGCCTCTAGTTGCTCGAACTTTGACTTGTCGACGACATTCTTTGACAAACCGGCTTTGCAGAATCTTGTTTGGTGCACTTTGCGTCCGGTAACTGTACTGAATTGCCGCTGACAGTTCTGACATCTTAAAGACTCTTGATCAGCCACCGCTGACCCACTCTCATTTTCTAGCGACTCTAAATCCGCTACTGCAGATTGTTGTTGCGAAGCTACCAACGCTGGCTTAGCCTCCGCTAAGCTTTTCAGTCTGAGCTTCCGGCCATCTTGTGTTTCGAACCAGCCCGCTTTCTTTTTCGTTCCCAGCAGCACCTCCGTGCCGATGGTTAGTCGTGACTGGCTAGATGTCTCTGCCAGGAGTCCTAGTTTGCCTTTATGTGTTCCAGTGAGTATCTCCACGTTCTGTTGGATACTAGGCACTGCAACAACATTTGGGCTGTCGCATTTTACGCCCATATTCTTTGTTTTGGCCACATTAATCTTCAGACCAGCGGCTTCCGCTAGGGCCTCGATTCGATGTAGGTTTTCTTGCACCTCACTGTCTGAGACCCCCACGAGAGCAACATCATCAGCAAAATCTAAGTCAGCCACCAATCTCCCAATGTCTAATCCTCCATGCACCGAGTTAGCTAAAATGTAGTTGATGACAAGGCCGAATAGGATTGGGGACCACACATCACCCTGCCTAACGCCTGTTCTGACATCAAATAAGCGTCCCTTCTCACCTTCGGCTTTGACTCGACATTTGAATCCATCATAGCTGTTTCTTATGATGTTTATCACTTTTTGCGGCAGACCATAGTGTTTCATTATCTGGTACATCTGCTCACGATCGACAGAATCGAATGCCGCTCGAAAGTCTATGAAACAAAAGCTAATATCCATTTGAAACGCCATTGATTTCTCTATTATTTGACGCAGGGCAAAGAGTTGATCGGCGCATCCTCTGCTTTTTCTGAAGCCGCACTGCTCTTCCCTTAAGACGCGATCCACTGAATCTTTGCATCGATTGAGAATAACGGAAGCGAACACTTTGCATGGTACTGACAATAGAGAGATCCCTCGGTGGTTCGAACACTCTGACCTCTTTCCTTTACTCTTGTATAATGGGACAATTTCTGCTACCTTCCAGTCATCGGGCAGAACTTCCGTCGACCAACATTTATCTATGATGTCCCAGAGCCACTCGACAATACCCTTGTGTGCTTTCAACATCTCACAGGAAATGTTATCGGGTCCACTTGCCTTGCCATTCTTCAACCTGCGGACAGCTTCAAGCACTTCTTCAAATCGAATTGGGCTCAGGTCAATCGGCAAGCTTTCAGCTGCTTCTTCGGGATCCAATCTCGTACTGCAACTTAATGTTGAGGGATTCAGGAGTTGACTAAAATGTTCCGTCCAGCGTTCAAGTCGTTCCTCTTTCGTCCGTAAGTTGACGCCAGTGCTTGAAACTAATTTGGTCAACTGGGGCCTCCAGTTTCGGCAAATCTGCTGTGATGCCCCAAAAACCTCCTTTAAGTTGCCTCTGTCCGCGAAGCTCTGCAC
This sequence comes from Convolutriloba macropyga, assembly GCF_964194025.1. Classification (NCBI taxonomy): domain Eukaryota; kingdom Metazoa; phylum Xenacoelomorpha; order Acoela; family Convolutidae; genus Convolutriloba; species Convolutriloba macropyga. The sequence goes on along the minus strand of NW_027450664.1, from coordinate 64,477 downwards.
TTCTTGGCCTTTGCGTACTACTACTACTACTACTACTACTACTACTACTACTACTACTACTACTACTACTACTACTACTACTACTACTACTACTACTACTACTACTACTACTACTACTACTACTACTACTACTACTACTACTACTACTACTACTACTACTACTACTACTACTACTACTACTACTACTACTACTACTACTACTACTACTACTACTACTACTACTACTACTACTACTACTACTACTACTACTACTACTACTACTACTACTACTACTACTACTACTACTACTACTACTACTACTACTACTACTACTACTACTACTACTACTACTACTACTACTACTACTACTACTACTACTACTACTACTACTACTACTACTACTACTACTACTACTACTACTACTACTACTACTACTACTACTACTACTACTACTACTACTACTACTACTACTACTACTACTACTACTACTACTACTACTACTACTACTACTACTACTACTACTACTACTACTACTACTACTACTACTACTACTACTACTACTACTACTACTACTACTACTACTACTACTACTGTTTCAACACTTTAATTCCAAATATGAAATAAAGGCACGGTTGGCAACAAATACAAATACAAATACAAATACAAACAAAACAAGAAGAGTTTTTTGTTTGGTTATTCTGTGAAGTGCTGTACGACGAAATTGTTGAAGGCATTCTTTGACCCGGTTGCTGCTTTCTCCTGCAATCTGGTGAACGATACTTTGTTTCGTACACAGTCTCCTTCGATTTGACTCATCCACGTTTTCCGTTGCCCCCCAGGAGCGCGTCTGGCATGGGCGTATTGATCGGGCGGGTCCCAATCGAAGGCACTGCGGGCTAATCTTCCTGGTTCCATTCTCTGGATGTGACCGTACCATTTTATCCGTTTGAGCATGATCATCGTGGATAGTTGGGGCATTCGCGATCTTGACATAATTTCATCGTTCGTTGCTTTCTCCAGATATGACACACGTAGAATTCTCCGAAGACAACCACAGTGGAAACTCTCAAGTTTTCTCTCCATTAATTTCGAAAGAGTCCAAGTCTCTGAGCTGTACAGCACGGCTGATAAAACGAGTGCTTTGTACAAATTGCACTTGAGGTGCACGCTGAGCTGCTTGCTCTTCCAGAGATTTTGGAAGTTAGCAAACCGTTGTCTACCTTCTGCAAGTTTGCAATTGACTTCCTGGAGGTCTCCATGCTTGAGGCTGACATATGATCCGAGATACTTGAACGCCTCTATGTTTTCAAACTCGTTTCCGATAACATCTTGTACTTTGCAGGAAAACACGCGTGTGGCAGCTGCTTTAGGTTTGCCACAGTATCTCGATTGGTGAACTTTTCGGCCATTGACTGTTTTGAACTTCCTTTCACACTTGTCACAGGTGAGGCTCGCCTCTAGTTGCTCGAACTTTGACTTGTCGACGACATTCTTTGACAAACCGGCTTTGCAGAATCTTGTTTGGTGCACTTTGCGTCCGGTAACTGTACTGAATTGCCGCTGACAGTTCTGACATCTTAAAGACTCTTGATCAGCCACCGCTGACCCACTCTCATTTTCTAGCGACTCTAAATCCGCTACTGCAGATTGTTGTTGTGAAGCTACCAACGCTGGCTTAGCCTCCGCTAAGCTTTTCAATCTGAGCTTCCGGCCATCTTGTGTTTCGAACCAGCCCGCTTTCTTTTTCGTTCCCAGCAGCACCTCCGTGCCGATGGTTAGTCGTGACTGGCTAGATGTCTCTGCCAGGAGTCCTAGTTTGCCTTTATGTGTTCCAGTGAGTATCTCCACGTTCTGTTGGATACTAGGCACTGCAACAACATTTGGGCTGTCGCATTTTACGCCCATATTCTTTGTTTTGGCCACATTAATCTTCAGACCAGCGGCTTCCGCTAGGGCCTCGATTCGATGTAGGTTTTCTTGCACCTCACTGTCTGAGACCCCTACGAGAGCAACATCATCAGCAAAATCTAAGTCAGCCACCAATCTCCCAATGTCTAATCCTCCATGCACCGAGTTAGCTAAAATGTAGTTGATGACAAGGCCGAATAGGATTGGGGACCACACATCACCCTGCCTAACGCCTGTTCTGACATCAAATAAGCGTCCCTTCTCACCTTCGGCTTTGACTCGACATTTGAATCCATCATAGCTGTTTCTTATGATGTTTATCACTTTTTGCGGCAGACCATAGTGTTTCATTATCTGGTACATCTGCTCACGATCGACAGAATCGAATGCCGCTCGAAAGTCTATGAAACAATCCAATTGAAACGCCATTGATTTCTCTATTATTTGACGCAGGGCAAAGAGTTGATCGGCGCATCCTCTGCTTTTTCTGAAGCCGCACTGCTCTTCCCTTAAGACGCGGTCCACTGAATCTTAGCATCGATTGAGAGTAACGGAAGCGAACACTTTGCCTGGTACTGACAATAGAGAGATCCCTCGGTGGTTCGAACACTCTGACCTCTTTCCTTTACTCTTGTATAATGGGACAATTTCTGCTACCTTCCAGTCATCGGGCAGAACTTCCGTCGACCAACATTTATCTATGATGTCCCAGAGCCACTCGACAATACCCTTGTGTGCTTTCAACATCTCACAGGAAATGTTATCGGGTCCACTTGCCTTGCCATTCTTCAACCTGCGGACAGCTTCAAGCACTTCTTCAAATCGAATTGGGCTCAGGTCAATCGGCAAGCTTTCAGCTGCTTCTTCGGGATCCAATCTCGTACTGCAACTGAATGTTGAGGGATTCAGGAGTTGACTAAAATGTTCCGTCCAGCGTTCAAGTCGTTCCTCTTTCGTCCGTAAGTTGACGCCAGTGCTTGAAACTAATTTGGTCAACTGGGGCCTCCAGTTTCGGCAAATCTGCTGTGATGCCCCAAAAACCTCCTTTAAGTTGCCTCTGTCCGCGAAGCTCTGCACTTCTTGGCCTTTGCGTTCAAGCCATGCCCGTTTGTCTGCACGTAGAGCTTTTCTGACTTCCTTACAGCAGTTTGTGAACTCTAACAGCGCCTCCGCGCTGCTGTGTTTCTTTAACTGTAGATCGGCTCGTTTCCGGATAAGTTCCAGAGAATCTGGAGAAATCCAAGGTTTGTTCACTCGCTTGTCCGGAAGGAGGCATTTCACTGCTGCTTGGTTCAGGGCTTTTCGAAAATTGTCCCAAGACTGCTCTGTATTCTCGAAATCGCCGCTCTTATCAAGATGTAACTTGACCTCCTGCGTGAATAAGTCACGCGTTGTTTCATCTTGCAGCTTTGCAGAACTGATTCTGGGCGTGAAGCATGACTTTTTAGACAAAAGTTTCATAGATACTTCCGCAATGACCAGTTCGTGATCGGTAATTGTGGTTTTCCCTCTTCTGGACCTCACATTCGTCAGACATCCTCTGTATCTCTCTGCAAACAGAATGTGATCCAGCATCTTTTTTCGACAACTCGGATCGGGAGGGTTGAAGGTGTACCGATGCACTTGTCGATGCTGGAACCATGTACCACCTACGAGCAATTTGTGTGAAGTGCAAAATGATAACAACTTTTCAGAGTTTTCATTTTCTTCACCCATTCCAAACGGGCCTCTGCAGCTCATGGTGTCATTCAACTGGTGTCCAGGCTCTGCATTGAGGTCACCGATGACACAAATACGCTCCCTATGTTTGAAACTGGAAACTAGGTCTGAAAGTTGACTCCAAAACAAATCCTTCTAAAACAAATCCTTCTCTTGGCATTCGTAGGTGCGTAGCAGACAACAACAGCTAGATTGGCTCTCCTCTGAGCCGCGAACTTGACGTAGCAAATACGTTCACTTAGAGCCACTTGTTCTACGATGCTGTTTATCAATGACTTCTTTACAGCAACGCCCACTCCTCCTTGTCTCGACTTTACACCAGACAACCACGAGTCAGACAGGTAGAGCTTGTGGTCTCCGAGATCAATTTCTTGCTCCTGCAATCTCGTCTCCTGCACTCCCAGTATATCCAACTTGTATCGCGCCAGATCCATTTTCAAAGCCTCTAGAGATCCGGCTTGGGTCAGTGTTCTGACGTTTAAAGTTGCAATTCTGAGTTGGTTCCTCGGGAGATTCTTAGCACCCCTTACCCGGGACTCGGGGCCATGGTTGATTGTACTCATTGCTTTGGTGTTTGAAGGCTGAGATACGACTAGTTGCGCCACAAACTAGAAGACCAGTGCCTCGTTAGCTCGACCATGTGAGCGTAGAGCCGCAGCACATGACCTACCCCCAGGGGACACCACGTGGAGGTGAGGTTGGATTTTGTCCCCCACTACTACTACTACTACTACTACTACTACTACTACTACTACTACTACTACTCCTACTACTACTACTACTACTACTACTACTACTACTACTACTACTACTACTACTACTACTACTACTACTACTACTACTACTACTACTACTACTACTACTACTACTA
>NW_027450664.1:2500-55000 GCF_964194025.1 Convolutriloba macropyga | reverse complement strand
GTTGACTAAAATGTTCCGTCCAGCGTTCAAGTCGTTCCTCTTTCGTCCGTAAGTTGACGCCAGTGCTTGAAACTAATTTGGTCAACTGGGGCCTCCAGTTTCGGCAAATCTGCTGTGATGCCCCAAAAACCTCCTTTAAGTTGCCTCTGTCCGCGAAGCTCTGCACTTCTTGGCCTTTGCGTTCAAGCCATGCCCGTTTGTCTGCACGTAGAGCTTTTCTGACTTCCTTACAGCAGTTTGTGAACTCTAACAGCGCCTCCGCGCTGCTGTGTTTCTTTAACTGTAGATCGGCTCGTTTCCGGATAAGTTCCAGAGAATCTGGAGAAATCCAAGGTTTGTTCACTCGCTTGTCCGGAAGGAGGCATTTCACTGCTGCTTGGTTCAGGGCTTTTCGAAAATTGTCCCAAGACTGCTCTGTATTCTCGAAATCGCCGCTCTTATCAAGATGTAACTTGACCTCCTGCGTGAATAAGTCACGCGTTGTTTCATCTTGCAGCTTTGCAGAACTGATTCTGGGCGTGAAGCATGACTTTTTAGACAAAAGTTTCATAGATACTTCAGCAATGACCAGTTCGTGATCGGTAATTGTGGTTTTCCCTCTTCTGGACCTCACATTCGTCAGACATCCTCTGTATCTCTCTGCAAACAGAATGTGATCCAGCATCTTTTTTCGACAACTCGGATCGGGAGGGTTGAAGGTGTACCGATGCACTTGTCGATGCTGGAACCATGTACCACCTACGAGCAATTTGTGTGAAGTGCAAAATGATAACAACTTTTCAGAGTTTTCATTTTCTTCACCCATTCCAAACGGGCCTCTGCAGCTCATGGTGTCATTCAACTGGTGTCCAGGCTCTGCATTGAGGTCACCGATGACACAAATACGCTCCCTATGTTTGAAACTGGAAACTAGGTCTGAAAGTTGACTCCAAAACAAATCCTTCTCTTGGAGACTAGCTTCATTCGTAGGTGCGTAGCAGACAACAACAGCTAGATTGGCTCTCCTCTGAGCCGCGAACTTGACGTAGCAAATACGTTCACTTAGAGCCACTTGTTCTACGATGCTGTTTATCAATGACTTCTTTACAGCAACGCCCACTCCTCCTTGTCTCGACTTTACACCAGACAACCACGAGTCAGACAGGTAGAGCTTGTGGTCTCCGAGATCAATTTCTTGCTCCTGCAATCTCGTCTCCTGCACTCCCAGAATATCCAACTTGTATCGCGCCAGATCCATTTTCAAAGCCTCTAGAGATCCGGCTTGGGTCAGTGTTCTGACGTTTAAAGTTGCAATTCTGAGTTGGTTCCTCGGGAGATTCTTAGCACCCCTTACCCGGGACTCGGGGCCATGGTTGATTGTACTCATTGCTTTGGTGTTTGAAGGCTGAGATACGACTAGTTGCGCCACAAACTAGAAGACCAGTGCCTCGTTAGCTCGACCATGTGAGCGTAGAGCCGCAGCACATGACCTACCCCCAGGGGACACCACGTGGAGGTGACTACTACTACTACTACTACTACTACTACTACTACTACTACTACTACTACTACTACTACTACTACTACTACTACTACTACTACTACTACTACTACTACTACTACTACTACTACTACTACTACTACTACTACTACTACTACTACTACTACTACTACTACTACTACTACTACTACTACTACTACTACTACTACTACTACTACTACTACTACTACTACTACTACTACTACTACTACTACTACTACTACTACTACTACTACTACTACTACTACTACTACTACTACTACTACTACTACTACTACTACTACTACTACTACTACTACTACTACTACTACTACTACTACTACTACTACTACTACTACTACTACTACTACTACTACTACTACTACTACTACTACTACTACTACTACTACTACTACTACTACTACTACTACTACTACTACTACTACTACTACTACTCATCTTTTTTCGACAACTCGGATTGGGAGGGTTGAAGGTGTACCGATGCACTCGTCGATGCTGGAACCATGTACCACCTACGAGCAATTTGTGTGAAGTGCAAAATGATAACAACTTTTCAGAGTTTTCATTTTCTTCACCCATTCCAAACGGGCCTCTGCAGCTCATGGTGTCATTCAACTGGTGTCCAGGCTCTGCATTGAGGTCACCGATGACACAAATACGCTCCCTATGTTTGAAACTGGAAACTAGGTCTGAAAGTTGACTCCAAAACAAATCCTTCTCTTGGAGACTAGCTTCATTCGTAGGTGCGTAGCAGACAACAACAGCTAGATTGGCTCTCCTCTGAGCCGCGAACTTGACGTAGCAAATACGTTCACTTAGAGCCACTTGTTCTACGATGCTGTTTATCAATGACTTCTTTACAGCAACGCCCACTCCTCCTTGTCTCGACTTTACACCAGACAACCACGAGTCAGACAGGTAGAGCTTGTGGTCTCCGAGATCAATTTCTTGCTCCTGCAATCTCGTCTCCTGCACTCCCAGAATATCCAACTTGTATCGCGCCAGATCCATTTTCAAAGCCTCTAGAGATCCGGCTTGGGTCAGTGTTCTAACGTTTAAAGTTGCAATTCTGAGTTGGTTCCTCGGGAGATTCTTAGCACCCCTTACCCGGGACTCGGGGCCATGGTTGATTGTACTCATTGCTTTGGTGTTTGAAGGCTGAGATACGACTAGTTGCGCCACAAACTAGAAGACCAGTGCCTCGTTAGCTCGACCATGTGAGCGTAGAGCCGCAGCACATGACCTACCCCCAGGGGACACCACGTGGAGGTGAGGTTGGATTTTGTCCCCCACTACTACTACTACTACTACTACTACTACCACTACTACTACTACTACTACTACTACTACTACTACTACTACTACTACTACTACTACTACTACTACTACTACTACTACTACTACTACTACTACTACTACTACTACTACTACTACTACTACTACTACTACTACTACTACTACTACTACTACTACTACTACTACTACTACTACTACTACTACTACTACTACTACTACTACTACTACTACTACTACTACTACTACTACTACTACTACTACTACTACTACTACTACTACTACTACTACTACTACTACTACTACTACTACTACTACTACTACTACTACTACTACTACTACTACTACTACTACTACTACTACTACTACTACTACTACTACTACTACTACTACTACTACTACTACTACTACTACTACTACTACTACTACTACTACTACTACTACTACTACTACTACTACTACTACTGTTTCAACACTTTAATTCCAAATATGAAATAAAGGCACGGTTGGCAACAAATACAAATACAAATACAAACAAAACAAGAAGAGTTATTTGTTTGGTTATTCTGTGAAGTGCTGTACGACGAAATTGTTGAAGGCATTCTTTGACCCGGTTGCTGCTTTCTCCTGCAATCTGGTGAACGATACTTTGTTTCGTACACAGTCTCCTTCGATTTGACTCATCCACGTTTTCCGTTGCCCCCCAGGAGCGCGTCTGGCATGGGCGTATTGATCGGGCGGGTCCTAATCGAAGGCACTGCGGGCTAATCTTCCTGGTTCCATTCTCTGGATGTGACCGTACCATTTTATCCGTTTGAGCATGATCATCGTGGATAGTTGGGGCATTCGCGATCTTGACATAATTTCATCGTTCGTTGCTTTCTCCAACACACGTAGAATTCTCCGAAGACAACCACAGTGGAAACTCTCAAGTTTTCTCTCCATTAATTTCGAAAGAGTCCAAGTCTCTGAGCTGTACAGCACGGCTGATAAAACGAGTGCTTTGTACAAATTGCACTTGAGGTGCACGCTGAGCTGCTTGCTCTTCCAGAGATTTTGGAAGTTAGCAAACCGTTGTCTACCTTCTGCAAGTTTGCAATTGACTTCCTGGAGGTCTCCATGCTTGAGGCTGACATATGATCCGAGATACTTGAACGCTTCTATGTTTTCAAACTCGTTTCCGATAACATCTTGTACTACTACTACTTGTACTACTACTACCACTACTACTACTACTACTACTACTACTACTACTACTACTACTACTACTACTACTACTACTACTACTACTACTACTACTACTACTACTACTACTACTACTACTACTACTACTACTACTACTACTACTTTTACTACTACTACTACTACTACTACTACTACTACTACTACTACTACTACTACTACTACTACTGTTTCAACACTTTAATTCCAAATATGAAATAAAGGCACGGTTGGCAACAAATACAAACAAAACAAGAAAAGTCATTTGTTTGGTTATTCTGTGAAGTGCTGTACGACGAAATTGTTGAAGGCATTCTTTGACCCGGTTCCTGCTTTCTCCTGCAATCTGTTGAACGATACTTTGTTTCGTACACAGTCTCCTTCGATTTGACTCATCCACGTTTTCCGTTGCCCCCCAGGAGCGCGTCTAGCATGGACGTATTGATAGGGCGGGTCCCAATCGAAAGCACTGCGGGCTAATCTTCCTGGTTCCATTCTCTGGATGTGTCCGTACCATTTTATCCCTTTGAGCATGATCATCGTGGATAGTTGGGGCATTCGTGATCTTGACATAATTTCTTCGTTCGTTGCTTTCTCCAGATATGACACACGTAGAATTCTCCGAAGACAACCACAGTGGAAACTCTCAAGTTTTCTCTCCATTAATTTCGAAAGAGTCCAAGTCTCTGAGCTGTACAGCACGGCTGATAAAACAAGTGCTTTGTACAAATTGCACTTGAGGTGCACGCTGAGCTGCTTGCTCTTCCAGAGATTTTGGAAGTTAGCAAACCGTTGTCTACCTTCTGCAAGTTTGCAATTGACTTCCTGCAGGTCTCCATGCTTGAGGCTGACATATGATCCGAGATACTTGAACGCTTCTATGTTTTCAAACTCGTTTCCGAGAACATCTTGTACTTTGCAGGAAAACACGCGTGTGGCAACTGCTTTAGGTTTGCCACAGTATCTCGATTGGTGAACTTTTCGGCCATTGACTGTTTTGAACTTTCTTTCACACTTGTCACAGGTAAGGCTCGCCTCTAGTTGCTCGAACTTTGACTTGTCGACGACATTCTTTGACAAACCGGCTTTGCAGAATCTTGTTTGGTGCACTTTGCGTCCGGTAACTGTACTGAATTGCCGCTGACAATTCTGACATCTTAAAGACTCTTGGTGAGCCACCACTGACCGACTCTCATTTTCTAGCGACTCTGAATCTGCTACCGCAGATTGTTGTTGTGAAGCTACAAACGCTGGCTTAGCCACCGCTAAGCTTTTCAATCTTAGCTTCCGGCCATCTTGTGTTTCGAACCAGCCCGCTTTCTTTTTCGTTCCCAGCAGCACCTCCGTGCTGATGGTTAGTCGTGACTGGCTAGATGTCTCTGCCAGGAGTCCTAGTTTGCCAAAATCGCCAGAATCCTCCATGCACCGAGTTAGCCAAAATCTACTCATTGCTTTGGTGTTTGAAGGCTGAGATACGACTAGTTGCGCCACAAACTAGAAGACCAGTGCCTCGTTAGCTCGACCATGTGAGCGGAGAGCCGCAGCACATGACCTACCCCCAAGGGACACCACGTGGAGGTGAGGTTGGATTTTGTCCCCCACTACTACTACTACTACTACTACTACTACTACTACTACTACTACTACTACTACTACTACTACTACTACTACTACTACTACTACTATTACTACTACTACTACTACTACTACTACTACTACTACTACTACTACTACTACTACTACTACTACTACTACTACTACTACTACTACTACTACTACTACTATTACTATTACTACTAAAAGAATTTGAAAATCATTTTTTTTGGCCCAACAAGATGGACCATCCGTTGACACGAAGAATCGGTGGCTCGTTGATTTAATTTTATGCTTAGTTTGGGTTTGGAAGCACAAAACCAACTGAGCATGAGTAGAGCGGGAACCAAATTGTTGACTCTTCGCAATCCAACTAGAAAGACACCAATTTAATTAGAGATACTGCAATGAGAAAAACCATCGTGAATTTTTTTTAGAAATGAACAACTTCTGATCTTGGCGCTCTTGAACTGCAAATTTGCTGATCCTCATCAATTAATAGATCTAGACATATCAGTTATGCCACCCCAAATCTTATCGGCAGTTGAAATTATAGGAATTAGAGTTTATCCAAAAATGAGCTTAAACACAAAAATATTTTTTAAGTCAATTGAAACATTAATATTAGTTTTGTTAGCCTGCGAAGAAAAATTCATAAGTTGTATAATGAGAGTTTTTGTCTTCATTTTGTAATCAACTATATAGCTTGTTTTCAGATACTTGCACTGAAACAGACCGCTCGGGCATAGATAAAGGGGTTAGATTCCTCCTTTGCATTTTCGCTTTCATAGACATGATAGAGTTGAAAATATTATAAATGTGAATATTATTTTGAAAGGTTCTATTTCAGCTATTGTGCAAAACACTTGCAGTTTTCTCAAGAGAATTTGTCCCCGACTGTCAGTTTTTTCCTTCTTGACCACTTTAGGAGTCAATTGATTTTCATCCGTTAAAAAATTGTAAACGATCAAATTTGGAAACAATTTCACTTGGAGCACAGACCAGGAATAATAAGCAAAAGGGCAAAACCAGTCGAAGTACCAAGATTTTCATTACATTGATTACTTTAATTGGACAGTTTAATATGTATGAAAAAACCATGTCCCTCTTCACTGTACTACAAAACCAGATGCGTCGTGAAGTATAGCGTGCAAACGCAAACCTTTAAAATTTTTGAAATAAGTGTCTTAAGAAAAATTTTCAATCCTAATCAATCCACCAAACAGTTTCAATTTCAATTCATATTCCAAGTCAAGATCAGGATCCATATTGATACAGAAGACAAAAATTTTTGCCGTATCGCGAATTTTTTTCACTTTCCTTTATATCTCATATATCCCATCCAAATCCACCGTAGGAATTGTTATCATTTCGCGCTTTTTTGAAAATTATATTTCATAAACATTAATTTGGAGAAAGTGGGAAATGGAGGAAGAATGATTGGATAATAGTTCAGCTTATAGTGGAAGGAGTTGTTCTTGCATGTAGGGGATTGGGTTGTCCTTTCCAATGTAATTGGTTGGGTTGTCTTTTCCATTGTAGAATATTGTGTTGTCCTATACATTGTAAATGGTTGAGTTGTCCTATCCAATTTCAACGACATGGTTGTCTTCAGGACAGCCTTATCTCTTACGTGGTGAAACAAGCCCCCATCTTCATGGGTCTAAAAGTTAATACATATAGCAACTGTTCGTTTTAATGCGGCGTTTGGCACACAAAGAAAAACTTAATGCAATTTGGTGAGAAGATGCTACTTTTTGGTGTAATAAAATTGAAAAATACTTTTCCATGTATTAGTCCTTTGTCAAAAGAGTTCTTGCTTCTGTATCGAGATAGGGTAGTGTAACCTTGAAAAATAAAACTGAATATTGCCATTGAAACTGTAGAAGATATAGTTATGCTAGTAAGGGTTTAAGCAGATCGAGAGAAGTGAAAACAAGATTTCTGCGTTGCTCCTCAGAGCAAAGAGTGGAAAGATGTATGGCACAGTAATTATGAATTTGGATGTGAGAACTTGAAAGTTTGAAGATTCAATTATCAATGAAAATGGAGGGGTTTGTCCAATCATTCGGCTCCCAAAAATCCAACAATGAAGTACAATTTGAATTTTTTTTGTAATTTGATAAAAAGAGGACACCTCTAAATAAGAAAATTAGGCAACGTTAATCTCAAAGTGAATGAGCAACTTCTTTTATCCACTTAATCCAAGCAGCAGATTAATAGATTTATGTTGTTTTCTGCTGATTAGTTTCATGGGACAATTGCTGGTGCTCGACACCAAAAACATTTATTTGAGTAAAATTATTTTCAGTTCGGCTCAAAAATTAGTAGAAAGAACAACTTTGGCATGAATGATCCAAATTCTAGAGTCAAGTTTTATTACGCCATCAACAATTCAGGAGCTACCGCATGGTCATGATGCGGGAAACAAAATAAGCGTATAATACGTTCTAATATACGTGGAAGGGTAAAAAAGAAGTTCGTTAAACCTTTTTTTGTGAATACTAGCAGACCCGCAAAAAAGTTACCAGAAAATTGAAGGTATACAAAATTTCAGTTTGTTTTGTACCACAGGTACTGAAACCCATGCTCCTCGTTCAACAGCCATAGGTACTATGTCTTTGTTTTGTGTATATTACCCCAAAACTCAGCAATAATTTGTTCAAAACTCTTCCCGGTTTGGTATAGCGCATATTCAAGGAGAGTCCAGACCTGCACAAATAACAAACTTCCACCAGCCTGCTTATCGTATCGCATGTACCACGTTAGGCTGCATATTTAGGGAGCGTTGCAAAAAGCAATGATGAAAAACTTGCGAGAGAAAAAAAGAAAGAAGAAACAAAAGAGAAAAAAGAAGATAGAAGAGAAAAGAAGAAAGCCACTAAAGGCAGAAAATAGAGAAAAGAAACGTAGAAAAAAAATCTAGAAAGGAAAAGAAGAAAAAACACATATTAAAGATAAGAAAGAACGAAAAAATAAACACAAGAAAGAGAAAAGGAAGAGATGAGAGACAGAAAGGGATGAGAAAGAAGCGAAAAAAAGAAACGAAAAAGATAAGAGAAAGACAGAAACAAAGAGGAAACAAAAGCAGAAAAAAAGAAAAAGAAAGAAAAAAAGAGAGAAAAGAAAGACTGAAAAAAAAGCAGAAGAAAGAGCAAAAAACGGGATAGCAGGAGTAAAAAACAAGACAGAACCGAGAGAAGAGACAGAAGAACAATTGAGAGAAAAGACAAAAAAGAGAAAAACGAAAAGAAAACAGGAGAAAAGAATGAAAAAAGATAGAGTAGTGAAAAAGAAAAACTTGAGACATCGGAGACAAAAAAACAAAGGAGAAAAAAACTTATAAGAAAACAACAGAAAAGTAAGAGAGAAAAGCGAGAAAAAACGAGAGAAAAAAGAACAACAGAAAAAAAGAAGAAAAACAGAACAGAAAAGAAAAGGAAAATCAAAACGGAACGAGAAAAAAAAAGAAAAATGTAAAAAACTAAAAGAAAGACAAAAGAAAGACAGATAAGAGAAAGAAAAGCAGACGAGAAAGGAAATAAATGGACAGAAAAAAATTGAACAGAGGAAAGACAGCGTTCCTCTAACTCTAAGTGAAGTACAAAGCTTGTAAAAAATTTAAACTGTAAATCCAACTTTCTTTCTAAGGACTCAAACTATGTTCTTTGTGCTGATAGAAATAAATAAATGACCGAAAACTAAATTAAAAGGTTTTATGCAAAAACATTTTGAAGATCAGTTTTCTTTGCCACAACAAGATGGACCATCCGTTGGCAAGAAAATTTGGTCGCTCGTCAAACTAATTTAATTCTCAGTTTTGGCTTTCAAAGCACAACGCAAACTCCACAAGAGAAGAGTGGGAACCAAAATGTTGACTCTTCGCAACCCAATTAGAAAGACACCAATTTGATTAGAGATACTGCAATGAGAGGAAACATTATAAAGTTTATTTGAAAAATGAACTACTTCAGGACTTGGAATTCTTGGACTGCAAGTTTACTGATTCTCATCAAATACTAGATACAGACATATCAATTATGACACCCCAAATCTGATTGACAGTTGAACTCATGGAAATTGTTTATCCAAAAATGAACTCAAACACAATAACATATTTTTTTAAATCAATCGAAACATGATAATTAGTTTTAGGTTTGTTAGTCTGCTATGAAAAAAAATCGAGATTTTACAACGAGAGTTTTTGTCTTCTTTTTGTAATCAACTGTTTAGACTGTTCTCAGACACTTGCAGTTGAACTGACCGCTTGGGCATAGATAAAGGGGTTAGATTCCTTTTTTGCATTTTCCCTTTCATTGACATGATAAAGTTGAAACTATTCTAAACTTGAACGATATTTTTGAAAGATTCTATTTCGGCTATCGTGCAAACAACTGAAGAGAACTTGTCCCCGACTCTCAGTTTTTTCCTCCTCGACTATTGAAGCAGTCGATTGGTTTTCGTCCGATAAACAACTGTAAACTATCGAATTTAGAAACAATTGCATTTGGAGTACAGAGGGCGCTATCTTATCTAATCGACAATTTTTCATTGATCAGCCTGTAGTAGAACAATTGAGCCTTGATTTTAGCTCAGTTTTTTTTTCTGGTGGTTTGGGCAAATTGTTGAATGTAAATCAGAGATTGGTTACTCCCAATAAAATTTGGAAAGTTCCACTTTTGGGCATAAAAATCCTCAAGAGTTTGACCACTCTTGTATCCAACATTCCAATCGAAGTTATAAAAATTTTTGGAAAGTTTTTAATAATAAGCAAAAAGGCAATACCAGTCAAACTACCAAGATACTCCTTACAATGGTTACCTTAATCGGACAGGGTAAAACGTATGAAAAAAACCTTGTCCCTTTTCATTGTACCCAAAAACCAGTCGTAAAGAATAACGTTTAAACGCAAAACTTTAGAGTTTTTGAAATAAGTGTCCAAAGAAAAAAATTCAATGCTAATCAATATTAAATTTTTTTTATTTGATTGTTAAAACTGACGATCAACGCAATATTTAAAATCATTCGTTTTTTTAATCAATTTAATTTTAATTGACAATTCCTTCTTTTCTGCAGCTTTAACCAATGTCAAATCGAGACTAAATGGGCCCAAAAAAAGAAATAGATTGCCAGCGCACGCCATCACGCGATAAAAAGTGATCAATGTATCGAAAAAAGAACTTGTGACATATATAGCAACAATCGCTGCACTCTCTTTCAACCGCAATACAAAGGATCGGCCGAAAAATCACAGAATTGTCTGTTCAAGGACCGATTGAGCACAAGCACTTGCATAGATGTGTGGCATAACCTCAGCAACAACAGCATGTCAAGTCACAAATCGAATAACTAAAGACACTATTTTATTCGATTTGTGACTGGAGATGCTGTTGTTGTTGAGATCATGCCACACAACTATGCCAGTTCATGTGCTCAATCAGCACTTGGCAAGACGATTCTGTGCCTTTTTTGGCCGATTTTTTGTATTGCGGTTCAAAAGAGAGTGCAGCGACTGTTGCTATCTCTGTCAGGAGTTACTTTTTCGATATATTGAACACTTTTTATCGCTTGATGGCGTGCGCTGGCTGCTAAAATATGAACCGCCCTGTACAACAGCTGCAAACTACTTGACCATGAATAAAAACAAGTTTAAAGCGGTGGTGTACTGCCAACGAACTGGAACCCTTGGAATTTTCAAAGAGTTGTTGAGCACTGGGATACTGGTTTTGAAGGAGACAAATAATCTGATATAGAGCGGAAGCGAAAAAACAGCTGGGAGACAACAGTGTGCTACACCGGGAACCGGCACGTGAGATCAAGTCACTGGACATTGTTCTGCGCCACCAAGGAAAACTTAAAGCCTTAACCAAAAAAAGAATAAGGAAGAACATCTGGAAACAACAGAGGAAGGAGAGAGCAAAGGCAAGACTGGTAGAAAGAGCACAAAATGAGAGTTTAGCTCCTGAACAATTGATTTTCATTGCCCCCCTTCCTTGAGTGAGCTTCCCTGATATGCGAAATTTTATCACAACCATGGCTCAGTTAAGTTTCAGGCATAATAACTGCTTAAAACAGTACCTAAACTATGTCAAATCTTCAAATGTTAAACTGTAAATGTCGACAAGATTTTTGAAAATTTGTAATAATGATTATAATAATCCGGATTATCTGAAGTTTCGAATTCCGAAAAACAAAGTTCTTTCAGAACAAGCGGCGCACAGTTTTCAACTTAGACTCTTAAGGAAAAAAAATAAGTCGTGCAGAACAGGGCCGTAGTGAGATTCCGAGATCAGCTAAGAAGAGCTTTTTGAGACTAGTCATAACGAATGTTGTCTTTATGTGCAATTAATTAAGGTACGCTCAATCCGACGGTTTAGCAATGGGGGCTTCGCTGGTGGTAATATTGGCAAATTTGTGGATGAAATCTTTTGGAAAATCCTTGCAAACACTAAATGAGGGAAAAGAGAGCAAAACTACTGAGATGAAGGGAATGTGTATTGATTGTAGCCGGCGCAATACTTGGCGAGGGAGAAAGTCCAGTGCGAATTATGCAAAAAATGATTTCATGCAAAAACAGTATCACTGACACGGAGTATAAGAAGATGCAGGAAATTGTAATAATTTGTTCCTATTTTGCTGAAAAGGGTGCAATAGAGGACACAGAGGAATTAAAATTTTTTTTGAAAAGGTATGTGGATGACATAGTGTATACTGTTAAAAGGAACCCTGTAGATTACCTTGAGTTTGCAAATTCTCTTCACAAAAACTTACAATTCACTCTTGACACACCCAACGGCAGTGGAGACCTGACATTCATTAATTTGAACATAAAAGTAATCAATGATAGAAAACTTAGCTGTCACTGGTATCAAAAACAGACTGATACCGGCATAATTCTAAATTTCTCTAGCTTTGCACCGTTCCAACATAAGAAAAAAGTGATTCAAGGGACTGTACATAAGACCTTCAAGACATCCAGTGACTGGCAATCCTTTGATGTTGCTCATTAAAAAATCAAAAGAGATCTAGATTGACAAACAGCATCCAACTGATTGGTCATCCATTATTAAACATGAAACGCTGGATAAAATAGTCACGATGAAAAAGATTACAGCAAACCCCTCAGAAATGAAAAACATCTCAAAGCATTTTTTTTGTTTAATACAGAGGAAACATCCACAAAGTTTTGCAAGAAGACTGAAAAAATTAGGTGCTATTTATATAATTTTTACAACGAGAAAACTAAGAACTTGCTTGCCCAACCTGAGATTATCCTTTGATAAGAATCTGAAATTGCATGTGGTATTTAAATTTATATGTAATGGACGCAGTTCCATCTATGTTGGCCAAACCAGCCAACATGTTGACAAAAAAATTTCGGAGCATCAGATGAAAGATTGAAACCGCAACTAAATACGTGCGACGAGTGCAGGGGGCGGGAATTGACATTGAAGTTTTAGTTCAAATACAAAAAGTCGAAAGATAACAACAGATAAAAAAGAAAGTATAAACTCTTTTCGAGGAAGAAAACTAACTACCCGAATAGGTGGTCCGGACAAAAATAAACTAATAAAAGTGACACTCTTTTCAATAAAATCAAAATGGTACGTTATTAAAAACGCAAAGACTCTCCGCAACTTCAAACAGCTATCTGGCATATACATAAACCAAGATTTAACAGGACATCAACAACTCAAAAATCAAAAACTACGAAGGGATGCACGTGAAAAACAGTAACCTCAACCAGACTACATACGGGTGATCAAGAGATGTAAAATTGTCTCTACCCCTCGAAAAGATTTAACCGATCAGATTCAGTCCAACCAATGAATTGGGAAACGACAATCCTCTAAAAATTATGCTATGGAACAAGGAAGGCACAAAGAAGAAATCGAAACTGGAAGCCGAATTATACCAACATGACACCATATACTGCAAGAAACAATGGTATACCGAAAACACAGCAACCCCTAATTTCATAACTTTTTCATCGAATGCAACCAAAAAAGAATGATGAAGGCCCAAAAGTGGAATATCGATAGCATGCCATCAGAGAAATGCAGAAATACTAACGCTTATCCTGTCAACGGAATATATCTTGATATGCTATTTGAAAAATCAAAATTAAACCTACGCACTATGTATTTCCCCCCCACATTTTGACTTAGAGGACATATCGACTCAAATATCTGACTCCATTAAACAAATCGATCCTTCTTATAACGTCCTAATTGCTGAAGATTTCAACGGCAGAATTGATCACGACAACGATGGCTCAGTATGCTTATTAGAATTATCAAAAACCTATAATCTGAGATGCATTAACAGCCCATTCGAATTAACATTAGAGTATAAAAAAGGTCGCAGAACCATCGATCTCTGCTTCGCCGAACCCGAGCTTATTTTCAACATCAACCTACACGAAACCTTCCTCAGTTCGCTCTGACAAGTACATTTCTCACTGAAAAATTGTTTGAGACACAAAGATAAACAGCACCCAATAGCTGAACTGATCTCGAAGCCTTTATCAACGAACATAACCTCCGGCAACAACTACGACTAAAATCTGCCAACAACACATTCCGAGACTAAAACGAACTCTTGCGTGATATAATTGAGATTTTTGCCTCAAACAGTATCCCCTATAAACCACGTAAATCCAAGCAGCGGTTTGACAGTCAACTGTACACAACACACAGTAAACTGAAACAAGCTCACGAAGACTACATTAACCTACCAACCCCTGACAGCAGAAACACCTATTTGAACCTTAAAGCTAACTTTAAAAGACTCTGCCGCACCAAGAAGCAACTTTGCAGTGCAAGAAGATTGAAAGAATCAATAGAGAAAGTCAAAACAGAGATAGAAACGTTCTGAATAATCCTTCAAACAAAAAAAAATACCACTCCAACTCCCTGCCAAGTATGTCTGGCAACCTCGCAACCACATCTTTCCAATTACTAGATGAGAAGTCCGCACCATTGATAATAGCTGACATTGTACCAGCGGACAAAGAGTACATTTCTACAAAAAACTGTTGAGAAAGCGATATAGGAGACGCTGGTCTAGTCTTCAAGGAACTGGACGAGACCTTCAATTGAATTAAAATAAAAAAAACAATCGGACCTGACCAATTATCCTGTCTTGTGATAAGAACAACCTATCATCTCCTAAAAGATATTTGGTTCTATGTATTCAACCGAGTCATCGAAGAAAAAACCTAACTAAAAATTTGGAAGCAAGGCATTCTTAATCAACTATACAAAAGCGAAATCTTCAAAAAATATCCCAACAATTACAGAGGCACCAGCGTCTCACCAAATATATTCAAAATATTCTCCCTCATTATCTACAGAAGAATGGAACACTACACCGAATCACTCTCAATATTTCCAGAAAACCAACATGGCTTTTGTAAAGGGATATTGATTATGTCAGCCAATTCTTGTCTGTTCTGCGTCATCAAAAAATTAGAACGACTCCAATGCATAGTTCATCTGCTTTGTAGATTTTAAACGAGCGTTCGACTCGGCGAATCGAAAAAAAAGCAGGAGAAAATTTAACAAACAATAGGTGTTACACAAGGAAACAAACTATCACCTCTATTAATCTCTTTATTCATTCATGAAATTGAAAAAAATAATAGAAACATAAATTAACCTATACGCGGACAATCTTGCCATAGGATTCCAAACCAGCAAAAAACTGCAAAACTGCCTAGAAAAACTGTCTACTGACTGCCATCATAACATTCTCGAAGTCAACACCGCAAAAACCAAACTAATGAAATTTAGGATTGGAGATCGACTCAAAAAGGCTGATGAAGGCTCATTCAACAAAAAACTTCTTGAGTTTGTCAATGAATTTATCAATCTGGGCGTCGAATTACAGAATAAACTCGGCTGTACCAAACACTTCCATCATCTGCAGCAAAAGGTCCCGATAAGTACCAACAAACTCAATTCAAAAGTCAGGCTCTCAGATACGTCACTGGATTCCGCATGCCGCTTTTTCAACGCAATTGTTTTTACGGATACCAACTCTTCCAAGATATTCCAATATCCACTTGGTCCAAACACGACCAAAAAATTGAGAGCCTATTTTTCCAAAAAGAGGCAAGAGTTCCTCGTTTCTTTCCTAAAAAACCCATAAATGAAGTACTATTTGAGAACAACTATCTAGATATTGCGACATCAAAAGGCAAAAAACAATCAATGCTAGCCAGCTATTATAGTTCCGGACATCGTGAGAAAAATTTTTGAACAGAACATTGTTACATTTTCCCTACTACAAGATTGACATGGTACTGTACTCTGTGCAATGAAGCAATTCACATCAAAAACCACATCCTCCACTTTAATTTGTTCTCAACTGAAGACACAAAGAACATTATTCAGAAAATACACCCCGATAAGTTCAATCGCAACAACCTCTTAGTGACTTAATGCTTAAAACCATATGCCTATGTAACGAAGACCCTGACCATATTTAAAGTAGGCGAACATCAGTTAATCGAACCATTGGAAAGAAAAACACTAACTCAGTTAACAGAATTTCAAGATTATACTGCTGTGGAAGCAGGTCTGCCAAATCCGACCGACGTATTTTTCAAATTTTTAAAGCCCATCGCTCAATCTTTCTCAAAAAATTTCAGATAAAACAATGCCGACGAAGGAGGATGTATTCTCTCGCGAGCATAGTATTATGACAATCTGGCTGCTATCCCTGACGGTTTCCACCTCCATCATAATGGCAAGTTACTTGATAAAGAAATCAAAAAATCCTGCAAAACCCTTAAATGAAACAACTGCGGATACAAAAAACAGGCCCCATGAAGAAACATGTCCTTATTCACCACCAAAATATTCAAAATTATATTCCTTCGAATATTTTCTAACTTCCCCGATAAAAGTTCAGAGAAATATCTATTGGCCGAAAAACATCAGGTTGGCCAATCAGAAGCCCTGAAAATTGCCCCAAGTGCTTTTGCTGTGAAACCCCCACGAATTATGAAGGATTACTTGAAACCAAAGAACCAACGACAAACCTTTATTGGGTGTAACTGCTACCCAGTATTGACAAAACAGGCCGAAACGGCGTACCGTTTTAATGTACTTTACTAAGTTGTGAAAAAGCTCAGTCAATAAAACTTAATAAAACTGTTTATTTATAGTACAAATATATCTAGCAGCATCAGGTAAAATGCAACTTAAAATTATTCTATTTGCAATCAAAATGATTTAAATTCTCATAATAAACGAAACAGTAAGAGAAAAGTTTCTCGAAATACCTTTTTTTTGATAAAAAAAAATTTCTGAAATTTTGGTTTCCAGTCCGTTTTTAATTTCCTTTTCAATATAATTGAAGTGAGATTTTTTGAAGTTCTTACTGACTAGTATTTCAGAGGCAACTCATGGTTACGGTACTCATCACGGGTGTTGAGACTTGGCTTCCTTTTTACTATTTGTAACGCTTCGAGAGTCATAATTTTTTGTTACACATTTCACTGATCTATTACACGCCAATCAAACGCTCGTGCTGTGCCACAACATTCGTTTACATGTTGACAACTGGGGAGTCCTTTTTGCTGCTCTTCCATCAGCGTGGTTATATGCTTGCCAGTTTACCCAACAAAGCAGGAACTGCATCCACTACATGTTATTTCGTATACCACGTGCGATTTAAGATGCTTGTTAAAACGGGACTTTAATCATTGTAAAAAAGTTTTTAGTTTCCGTTTTGTGTAGATCACTGTAAAATGCGTTATATTTTGCGGCTTTTCCTTGAAACCAATGCTTATTTGTCCTCTATACTGTAAGAAAAGAGTGGGTATGTCCTTCTGCTTAAGCTTGTTGTTTGAATTGTGCTGATTTTGCGGTCTTTTTTAGTCACCTAAATTTTTTCCAATTGTCTTATTAACAATGCCTAAAGACCATTTTTCCGGATTTTGATTTTTTTGCTATATATTTTCTATATCTTTAGGGCTTCATCAAAGTCTTGCCAGTTGCTTGTAGATCGAAAAAGCCTCTGGATAGTACCCTCTACAGTATTTTTTTATGCTGGAACAATTTTTTATCTAATAATTCCTGGTTGAAGCAAATTATTGATGTTGTCTTTTACTCTGCAAATTATGTCATCTACGCATCTTTCAAATAGTTTTGGTTTTCTAGTTTGGTCATCAGTTGCTGAGTTTTCACATTCAAAGCATTCCAAAGCAACATCTCCCTTTTTTGCGTAATGCAATTTACTTATATTTTGACATTTTATGTGTTCCAGTTCTCAAGTTTTCAATTGCTCTCAAACGAAATTTCTAGCAATTATATTAGTCCTGTCGTTATTTTTTAATTGCGACTTTTCGCCTGACCGATTTTTAGACTGACGCTTTTGAATTTTTGTCCTCAAAAACGGGATCACATGTAGCGCCCAGCAGGAATTAATTGCTCTTAGAGCCGTTCAGCTCTGTTTTAGCCCAAATTGTTTTGGTGACTTTTACTTATGATGTGAGAGACGGATTTTAGAAGTTGCAGGCACAACCACTTTGCCCCCCCCCCCACCCCAACCACGCTGTTCCCCGCAACGCACTGTTGCCCCACCCTCCTCCCCAATTTTCGTCATTTTTGAACTCTTTCAGCCCCAGGTGTTAAAGAAAATCCTCTAGGGTTTTAATTGATTACTGCATAGTTTCTTGTGGTAGTGGAATGATTTGAACATTTTAACATCACGAGATTTGGCATTTTTTTTGAGAAAATGCTAATATTTCTTCAATTTTTTTTACACTTAAATTTCATTATTCATGTCTTTCCAGACGCAGAGGCCAGAAAACGTCCCTAAGGGTTTTACTAAGTTACTGAAAAAGTATTATATTCAATAAAATAGCCATTTTGACTTTTATAAATTTTGCATTTTTTTCAAGTTTTGAATTTTTTTGTCGGTTTTTAGATTTCTCCATCCTCAAGATCAACGAATCTCCTCTAGGGTTAGAAAATAGGCTACTGTCTAGAGCCACGAACTTTTGCATTTTTTTTACAAAACTTGCTTTTTTATTTTCAATTGTTTTGACATTGTCATTATTCAGGTTTTTCAGCCTAACAAAAAATCTCCAATATGGTTTGATTATAAGTTACTGAAAATGTTTTTGGCCAGGGATTAGTTATCAGCTTTTATCACAAATTTTTGCAGTTTTTTTATGCAATTTGCAACTTTTTTCAAGTTTTCTGAAATTATTTTGTATTGTTTTATGTTCTTGCAGCCTCAAAAGCCACATAACCTCCTCTGGGGTTTGATTATACGTTACTGCAAAGCTGCTAGATGTAATTGAATGTTTTTCAAGATTTTCACATCAGCAATTTGAAAATTTTGTTTTTTTGAAATTTGCATCATTTCTGGCACCAGGGTCCTAGGGACCTCCTTCAAAGTTTGATGATAAGCTGATGATTCTGGAGTTAATGAAGTTGTTATCAGTACTCTAATGACTCCAGCTTTAGGAATTTTTTGATAAAGTTGAATTTTTTTTCAAATTTCCGGAAAATTATTATGATCAAAATTTATGGATCTTTTTGAGCCAATGAAACTCTTTAAAGCTTGAAATAGGGATAATGGATAGTCTTGTGAGACAATTAAATGGTTTTGAAGATTTTAATGTCTTGAATTTCAGCAAGATTTTGTTAAAAATTGAAATTGTTTTCAAAATTTTTGAATATTTTGTCCTTTTCGGAGTTTAACGATCATTGCTGGCTAACGAAGTTTTTCGAGTCTTGTAGATGGGTTACTTGACATAACTCCAGAGACAAAAAATAGTTTTGAATGTTTTCACTGCGAAATCTGGACGCTTTTTAAATTTTGCAAGCTTGTGAAAATTTTTAAAATATCTATTCTTATTTTTTTTTACTAACAGGTTGAGAAAACTAGAAGTGGCAGAGTCCAAACAAGATAAAGCTAGCCTCAATAAATCGTGGCTAGCTACTAACGAAAACAACCGCTCGTTGCTTGTTTGAGAGCAATTCGCCACACGTTAGTCGATTATGTTTCACACTCTACTGACTTGTTATTCCAAACCACTTTATGACATGTTGGCCATTTTTGTTTGGAGTTGTTTGTTTCTCCCAAGCCCATTTCAACCTCAGTAATATGTTTCTCTTCAAAAGTTTTCATCCAATTATCGGCCAAGATAACTGTCAGGGAAACCCCCATTGCCAAACCGTCTTTTTGACAATACCTGTTACCATTTTATTTAAAATAAACATTTGTGAATGCTAGTTGCAATCCAGTTGTCCTGAACCTGTGATAGTTTTTCCACTTATCTTTTTCCCGGATTTATTAGTTGATGCAGACTGCTATTTATCAGTTTCGCAGTTTTATTGTTAGATCGTCACGTCTCCATTACGAGCCTCAAACTGACTGGCGCTAAGGATTTTATTAAGTTTATCCGAGTAGGTGTTCTTATAACACCAAAACCATATACTTTATAGTTTAAAAGAAACCGATTTGTCAAATTAAAATTACTTAAAACAAACGTTTTTGGTCTTTACTTTCATCGTCAGGTTAAAACTGTTTTACAAATTGTTAAAAGATAAAATAAATATGTATTTACATATGTCTGAGACCCACTTAAAACAATTTTAGGAACTATTCTAAAAAATTCAATCAAAAACTTTTCAATATGTACAATATTTAGCCTATTTACAATTCATATTTACATCCGTTATCAATTTATTTAAAAACATTCCTTTTCCGGATTTTTCGATTTTGGCCATGTTTCTGTATTTTTAGGGTTATTCCGAATTTTCCCTCAACTTAAGTATCCCTCTTGTTGAGGTTTTGCAAATTTCGTCTTGTCATGCACAAAATGTTTTTTGCCCTGTGTTCGCTCATCTAGTCAAAAATATAACTTGAACTAATATTTTAACGTGATTTCCCGCCCCTTGTATTCATCGTGTGTGTTTAGTGCCGGCTTCAGCTTGCTGATGTATATAGCTTCGATAAACATTAGTTTTTCTACCGTCCACAGGCGTCTAGAATTTTCCATTCAATGTCATTCGTGGCGCCACGACATTCAACCAGATGTTGACCCACCTGTGAATCCTTCTTTTGATGTTCTGTTATCCTTGTGGTAACCTGCCGGCTTGTTTGCACAACATGGATGGATCCGCATCCATTACATTTAATCTCATATACCACGTGGGATTTCAGGTCTTTATCAAAAGATGATTTCAGGGCGGGGAGGCATGATCTTAATTTCCGCGTTGTAAAAACCACTGGCAATTCGCATAATTTCTTCAATTTAATTGCAAAGTTTTGAGTAAGGTTGCCTCTGTTGTGTAGAAAAATAGTTGGCTTATCATAAGATCTAGTCTTGCTTTTTTGATGCTCTTTTGGTGTTGTTCTCAATTGGTCTTTACCGCCACTTATTATCTTTTCTAGAGTCTGGTTCACTATTTTTGAATACCAATCTTCTGGATATTGATATTTGGTTCAGCAAGTTTTGTTCTTTTCAAGAGCCCGATCGAAGGCCAACCAATTAGAGGTTACATTAAAAACCCTATGAACCGTCCCTTGAATCACATTTTTCTTATGCTGAAGTGGTGCACAGCTGCGAAATTTCATGTAAAAGAAACCAATTTGTCAAATTAAAATTACTTCCAATACTTAAAACAAACGTTTTCGAACTTTACGTTCATCGTCAGGTTAAAACTGTTTTACAAATTGTTAAAAGATAAAATGAATATGTATTTACATTTGTCTGAGATGACAATTAAAACAATTCTAGGAAACATTCTAAAAAATTCAATCGAAAATTTTTCCTTATATACAATATTTAGCCTATTTACAACACATATTTACATCTGTTATCAATTTAC
The DNA here is from genome assembly GCF_964194025.1 of Convolutriloba macropyga. NCBI lineage: Eukaryota > Metazoa > Xenacoelomorpha > Acoela > Convolutidae > Convolutriloba > Convolutriloba macropyga. Next base: position 33,517 of record NW_027450664.1, on the reverse strand, counting down.
TTAAAAACATTCCTATTCCGGATTTTTCGATTTTGTCCATGTTCTTGTATTTTTAGGGTTATTCCGAATTTGCCCTAACCATAAGTATCCCTCTTGTGGAGGTTTTGCAAATTTCGTTTTGTCATGCACAAAATGTTTTTTGCCCTATGCATTCTCATTTAGTCAAAATTATGATTTGAACTAATATTTTAGCGTGAGTTCCCTCCCCCTATATTCGTCGCGTGTGTTTAGTGCCGGCTTCAGCTTGCTGATATATATAGCTTCGATGATCATTAGTTTTTCTACTGACCGACAGGCGTCCAGAATTCTCCATTCAATGTCATTCGTGGCGCCACGACATTCAACCAGATGTTGGCCCACCTGTGAATCCTTCTTTTGATGTTCTGTTATCCTTGTGGTAACATGCCGGCTTGTTTGCCCAACATAGATGGATCCGCATCCATTACATTTAATTTCATATACCACGTGGGATTTCAGATCTCTATCAAAGGATGATTTCAGGGTGGGGAGGCACGATCTTAATTTTCGCGTTGTAAGTTGCAGGTTGTTGTGTAAAGAATTTCAGTATTATTCCAGTGCGAAATTTCAGTATTATTCCAGTGTCAGTTGGTTTTTGATACCAATGACAGGTGATATTACTTTCGCTGCTTACATTTACGTTAATGTCAAGAAAAGCCAAATTCCCTCACATGTTAACTTTTTCTAAGTTGCAGGTTGTTGTGTAAAGAATTTGCAAATTTTAATTTGCACGATGTCCTCTATCTCCTCTCAATCCTAGAAGGCAATTACTACGTCCCCGAAGACAAACTGCCAAAGCGAAAAGAAAACGAAACAAGACAAAAGCAGGAATTTGAACTCCCCAAACACCGACTACATAAATCAGACGAAAATTTTTTCTTCAGAGCCACAAAGCTATTCAACATCATCAGTAGGACAACGGAGAAGCCAATGACGAAGAAACTTCTGACAGAGATGTACCAAAACTATTTCCACAGAAGCTACAACGAACTCAACAGCTGCACCTGGAGACTTCTATGCAACTGTGGAATCTGCAATCCAATGAAAAAACTCGTGCCAAACGAAAACTGAAGGGTTCCACACCCGAGGGCTCCGACCCTAAAGACTCTCCTACTACTACTACTACTACTACTACTACTACTACTACTACTACTACTACTACTACTACTACTACTACTACTACTACTACTACTACTACTACTACTACTACTACTACTACTACTACTACTACTACTACTACTACTACTACTACTACTACTACTACTACTACTACTACTACTACTACTACTACTACTACTACTACTACTACTACTACTACTACTACTACTACTACTACTACTACTACTACTACTACTACTACTACTACTACTACTACTACTACTACTACTACTACTACTACTACTACTACTACTACTACTACTACTACTACTACTACTACTACTACTACTACTACTACTACTACTACTACTACTACTACTACTACTACTACTACTACTACTACTACTACTACTACTACTACTACTACTACTACTACTACTACTACTACTACTACTACTACTACTACTACTACTACTACTACTACTACTACTACTACTACTACTACTACTACTACTACTACTACTACTACTACTACTACTACTACTACTACTACTACTACTACTACTACTACTACTACTACTACTACTGTAGCAGAGAGCAATTTGGGTAAGGGCGGCCGCGGTTTCTGGAAAATGTCCGAGCCACCTCAATTTTGATGTTTAAACTCAAATCAACCCCTGAGATTGATTATTATGAGCTATAGTTGACGATTACCGAAACGGCCTTAAAAACAAACCAGTAGTGCTCGTGCTATAGCCTTTCAAAAAATTTAATTGTTTTTTCTTTTCTAGCGTTTTTCTCCTTTTTTAACAGTAAAAGACCATTAAAATTGAACGTTATTTGATAGATTTTTATCTCTATTTTCTGAAACATGAATTTTTTTAAATTTCGGTTAAGTAGTCTTTGAGATATTGAGCTATAGGAGTGGGGTGCCTTTTTTGGCCGAACAGTAAGGAAAATTGAACAGGCAGTTTCTCTACGAAAAACTACTTTTTTTCAAAAATTTTTTTTGTTCCTGTCTTGTATGACTACTTTCTGTCATTTTTGTTCTTATAAATGTTTGACGTAGCTTTTTCGGATACGGTGAAAATTTTGGCCTATGAACTCGGTTTGACTAAGTCGAGTGCGTTTGGACATCCTCAGATCCGAAATGAGTTGATTTTTGATAAATGACCACAGAGTTCTGAAATTTGGCGTGCAAGTTCGGAATAGTACGACAACCCACCTCCCAAAAAACTGCGGCTTTATGTGTAGTGAAAAAGTAGAAAAAGCACTTTGAAAAAAACGGCCTTCAAATATGGGTAATAGTTTTTGGATAATTTTTGGCCCAATTCTGATATTTTTTAATTGATTGCAGATTTTTGCCTCGAATTCAATTTTTTGGAAGCGCAAAGATGAAAAGTAGGAGGTGACATGCTGGCCATGTGTAAAAAAAGTTAAAAAATATGTTTTACTGGTGTAAAAATATTAAATGAAAATTTAAAAAAAAAGGTTTTTCATAAAAAGCTGTGGCCATTTCGACCTGGATTGTGCTAGTGTTGGAAAACTAACTTTTCCATAAACTAAAAATGCTGCGTTTCAAATCTCATATTAAAAAAGACAAATTCAGGCAAAAAAAGTTGTTCAAAAACAACCCAAATTCCAAAAAAACACAAGATATATTTTTTTATGTGTTGTCGGGAAATCCTTGATTTCGACCGTTTCCTTATCCAAAGAATGATTTTTTGAAAAGCAAATCTAGTGATCTCTAAATGATCAGAATTGAAATTGGTTCAGAAATCAATATATCAATAATTTTTCTACTCAAATTTTTTTTTTGCACGAAAGTGCAAAATGGGTAACGGTGAGAATTTTGAAGTCAAATGAGCAAGGGTTACAGAAATGTCTACAAAAAAAACAATATAATGATCCAAAAACGCCAATTCTAAAACGTTGAGGTCTTTCAATTGTTATCTGAGAGAAATTTAAGTTATGGCATGCATCAAAACAACGCTCCTGAAGCATAAAAAACAGCTATCACCAAAATTTGAGGTCAGTTGGACGAAAATGAGAAAAAAGTATTTGAAAAATTTGATAGCAGAAAGAAGTTTTTCCAATTGTCTAAATGAAATAAACAAAATAATATTTTAGTGTCTCTGTGTGCAGGTTGCAAAACCTATTGAAAAAACCTTTTAAAGCACGTTTCTCTGATAATCATTTTTTTTTAAAATGGGTACCTTGTTCGAGATGTTCATTTGGCCATTTCAAAAAAGTTTCTCCCTAAAGAAGAATGAACTACAATCGTACTATTCTTTGGAACTAGTTTATTTTTGAAAAGACCTCTCCATATTGGCCAAAACTAAACTCGATAAAAATTTTAAAAAAACAGAAAAAACCTAATGCGTCAGAAAACAATTCTACGACAGCAAAAGTAAAAACGAAAAAAGTTATAGTGTTTTCATTTTTCTGATCAACGAAATCTTTTAAGTTTTACTCAAACTCTTTCGGGGCATCGAGAAACCATTTTTCGAAAAGAAAACAAACCAAAATCGGCAAGAAAATTGCCAAAATCTGCACAGTTGTTAAAACAACATATACAAAATTGAACCACACTTGAGGCTGTTTAACTTTGTTTTTGTTAAAACTCAACGCACTATTCTGTTTCTCAGGATTTTTAAAAAACAATTATGGATCAATTCCTTCCTCTAATTATTTTTGAGACAAAAAAAGTACTTTTTTCAATTTTGGTCAAAAAGTGGAATATGGGTAATGGTGAGGTTTTTGAACTCAAATGCGCCAGGGTTACAAAAATTTCTACAAAAAAGACCAATTAATGATCCAAAAACGTCAATTCTAAAACGCTGAGGTCTTTCAATTGTTATCTCAGAGGAAGTTAAGTTATGGAATGCATCAAAACAACGCTTCTGAAGCAAAAAAAACGGCTATTACCAAAATTTGAGGTCAGTTGGACGAAAATGAGAAAAAACTATTTGAAAAATTTGATAGCAGAAAGAAGTTTTTCCAATTGTCTAAATGAAATAAACAAAATAATATTTTAGTGTCTCTGTGTGCAGGTTGCAAAACCTATTGAAAAAATCTTTTAAAGCGCGTTTCTCTGATAATCATTTTTTTTTAAAATGGGTACCTTGTTCGAGATGTTCATTTGGCCATTTCAAAAAAGTTTCTCCCTAAAGAAGAATGAACTACAATCGTACTATTCTTTGGAACTAGTTTATTTTTGAAAAGACCTCTCCATATTGGCCAAAACTAAACTCGATAAAAAAATTTAAAAAAAAAACAGAAAAAACCTAATGCGTCAGAAAACAATTCTACGACAGCAAAAGTAAAAAACGAAAAAAGTTATAGTGTTTTCATTTTTCTGATCAACGAAATCTTTTAAGTTTTACTCAAACTCTTTCGGGGCATCGAGAAACCATTTTTCGAAAAGAAAACAAACCAAAATCGGCAAGAAAATTGCCAAAATCTGCACAGTTGTTAAAACAACATATACAAAATTGAACCACACTTGAGGCTGTTTAACTTTGTTTTTGTTAAAACTCAACGCTCTATTCTGTTTCTCAGGATTTTTAAAAAACAATTATGGATCAATTCCTTCCTCTAATTATTTTTGAGACAAAAAAAGTACTTTTTTCAATTTTGGTCAAAAAGTGGAATATGGGTAATGGTGAGGTTTTTGAACCCAAATGCGCCAGGGTTACAAAAATGTCTACAAAAAAGACCAATTAATGATCCAAAAACGTCAATTCTAAAACGCTGAGGTCTTTCAATTGTTAGCTCAGAGGAAGTTAAGTTATGGAATGCATCAAAACAATGCTTCTGAAGCAAAAAAAACGGCTATTACCAAAATTTGAGGTCAGTTGGACGAAAATGAGAAAAAACTATTTGAAATATTTGATAGCAGAAAGAAGTTTTTCCAATTGTCTAAATGAAATAAACAAAATAATATTTTGGTGTCTCTGTGTGCAGGTTGCAAAACCTATTGAAAAAACCTTTTAAAGCACGTTTCTCAGATAATCAATTTTTTTAAAATGGGTACCTTGTTCGAGATGTTCCTTTGGCCATTTCAAAAAAGTTTTCCCTAAAGAAGAATGAACTACAATCGTACTATTCTTTAAAACTATTTTTATTTTTGAAAAGACCTCTCCATATTGGCCAAAACTAAACTCGATAAAAAATTTAAAAAAACAGAAAAACCTAATGCGTCAGAAAACCATTCTACGACAGCAAAAGTAAAAAACGAAAAAAGTTAGTGTTTTCATTTTTCTGATCAACGAAATCTTTTAAGTTTTACTCAAACTCTTTCGGGGCATCGAGAAACCCTTTTTCGAAAGAAAACAAACCAAAATCGGCAAGAAAATTGCCAAAATCTGCTCAGTTGTTAAAACAACAAATACACAATTGAACCACACTTGAGGCTGTTTAACTTTGTTTTTGTTAAAACTCAACGCACTATTCTGTTTCTCAGGATTTTTAAAAAACAATTATGGATCAATTCGTTCCTCTAAATATTTTTGAGAGAAAAAAAGTACTTTTTTCAAGTTTGGTCAAAAAGTGGAATATGGGTAATGGTGAGGTTTTTGAACTCAAATGCGCCAGGGTTACAAAAATGTCTACAAAAAGACCAATTAATGATCCAAAAACGTCAATTCTAAAACGCTGAGGTCTTTCAATTGTTATCTGAGAGGAAGTTAAGTTATGGAATGCATCAAAACAACGCTTCTGAAGCAAAAAAAAACGGCTATTAACAAAATATGAGGTCAGTTGGACGAAAATGAGAAAAAACTATTTGAAAAATATGATAGCAGAAAGAAGTTTTTCCAATTGTCTAAATGAAATAAACAAAATAATATTTTAGTGTCTCTGTGTGCAGGTTGCAAAACCTATTGAAAAAACCTTTTAAAGCACGTTTCTCTGATAATCAATTTTTTTTTAAAATGGGTACCTTGTTCGAGATGTTCATTTGGCCATTTCAAAAAAGTTTTTCCCTAAAGAAGAATGAACTACAATCGTACTATTCTTTGAAACTAGTTTATTTTTGAAAAGACCTCTCCATATTGGCCAAAACTAAACTCGATAAAAATTTTAAAAAAACAGAAAAAACCTAATGCGTCAGAAAACAATTCTACGACAGCAAAGTAAAAAACGAAAAAAGTTATAGTGTTTTCATTTTTCTGATCAACGAAATCTTTTAAGTTTTACTCAAACTCTTTCGGGGCATCGAGAAACCATTTTTCGAAAAGAAAACAAACCAAAATCGGCAAGAAAATTGCCAAAATCTGCACAGTTGTTAAAACAACATATACAAAATTGAACCACACTTGAGGCTGTTTAACTTTGTTTTTGTTAAAACTCAACGCTCTATTCTGTTTCTCAGGATTTTTAAAAAACAATTATGGATCAATTCCTTCCTCTAATTATTTTTGAGACAAAAAAGTACATTTTTCAATTTTGGTCGGAAAGTGGAATATGGGTAATGGTGAGGTTTTTGAACTCAAATGCGCCAGGATTACAGATATGGCTACAAAAAAGACAAGTTAATGACCCACAAAATGCCAAGTTTAGAACGCTGAGGTTATCCAATTGTTATTTGAGATGTAGTGAAGTTATGGAATGCATCAAAACAACGCTTCTGAAGCAAAAAAAACGGCTATTACCAAAATTTGAGGTCAGTTGGACGAAAATGAGAAAAAACTATTTGAAAAAATTGATAGCAGAAAGAAGTTTTTCCAATTGTCTAAATGAAATAAACAAAATAATATTTTAGTGTCTCTGTGTGCAGGTTGCAAAACCTATTGAAAAAACCTTTTAAAGCACGTTTCTCTGATAATCATTTTTTTTTAAAATGGGTACCTTGTTCGAGATGTTCATTTGGCCATTTCAAAGAAGTTTTTCCCTAAAGAAGAATGAACTACAATCGTACTATTCTTTGGAACTAGTTTATTTTTGAAAAGACCACTCCATATTGGCCAAAACTAAACTCGATAAAAAAATTTAAAAAAAAAACAGAAAAAACCTAATGCGTCAGAAAACAATTCTACGACAGCAAAAGTAAAAAACGAAAAAAGTTATAGTGTTTTCATTTTTCTGATCAATGAAATCTTTTAATTTTTTTTCAAACTCTTTCGAGGCATCGAGAAACCATTTTTCGAAAAAAAAACCAAAATCGGCAAGAAAATTGCCAAAATCTGCACAGTTGTTAAAACAACATATACAAAATTGAACCACACTTGAGGCTGTTTAACTTTGTTTTTGTTAAAACTCAACGCACTATTCTGTTTCTCAGGATTTTTAAAAAACAATTATGGATCAATTCCTTCCTCTAATTATTTTTGAGACAAAAAAAGTACATTTTTCAATTTTGGTCGGAAAGTGGAATATGGGTAATGGTGAGGTTTTTGAACTCAAATGCGCCAGGATTACAGATATGGCTACAAAAAAGACAAGTTAATGACCCACAAAATGCCAAGTTTAGAACGCTGAGGTTATCCAATTGTTATTTGAGATGTAGTGAAGTTATGGAATGCATCAAAACAACGCTTCTGAAGCAAAAAAAACGGCTATTACCAAAATATGAGGTCAGTTGGACGAAAATGAGAAAAAACTATTTGAAAAATTTGATAGCAGAAAGAAGTTTTTCCAATTGTCTAAAAGAAATAAACAAAATAATATTTTAGTGTCTCTGTGTGCATGTTGCAAAACCTATTGAAAAAACCTTTTAAAGCACGTTTCTCTGATAATCAATTTTTTTTTAAAATGGTACCTTGTTCGAGATGTTCATTTGGCCATTTCAAAAAAGTTTTTCACTAAAGAAGAATGAACTACAATCGTACTATTCTTTGGAACTAGTTTATTTTTGAAAAGACCTCTCCATATTGGCCAAAACTAAACTCGATAAAAAAATTTAAAAAAAAAAACAGAAAAAACCTAATGCGTCAGAAAACAATTCTACGACAGCAAAAGTAAAAAATGAAAAAAGTTATAGTGTTTTCGTTTTCTGATCAACGAAATCTTTTAATTTTTACTCAAACACTTTCGGGGCATCGAGAAACCATTTTTCGAAAAAAAACAAACCAAAATTGGCAAGAAAATTGCCAAAATCTGCACAGTTGTTAAAACAACATATACGAAATTGAACCACACTTGAGGCTGTTTAACTTTGTTTTTGTTAAAACTCAACGCACTATTCTGTTTCTCAGGATTTTTAAAAAACATTTTGGATCAATTCCTTCCTCTAATTATTTTTGAGACAAAAAAAGTACTTTTTTCAATTTTGGTCAAAAAGTGGAATATGGGTAATGGTGAGGTTTTTGAACTCAAATGCACCAGGGTTACAAAAAGGTCTACAAAAAAGACCAATTAATGATCCAAAAACGTCAATTCTAAAACGTTGAAGTCTTTCAATTGTTATCTGAGAGGAAGTTAAGTTATGGAATGCATCAAAACAACGCTTCTGAAGCTAAAAAACGGCTATTACCAAAATTTGAGGTCAGTTGGACGAAAATGAGAAAAAACTACTTGAAAAATTTGATTACAGAAAGAAGTTTTTCTAATTGTCTAAAGGAAATAAACAAAATAATATTTTAGTGTCTCTGTGTGCAGGTTGCAAAACCTATTGAAAAAACCTTTTAAAGCACGTTTCTCTGATAATCAATTTTTTTTTAAAATGGGTACCTTGTTCGAGATGTTCATTTGGCCATTTCAAAAAAGTTTTTCACTAAAGAAGAATGAACTACAATCATACTATTTTTTGGAACTAGTTTATTTTTGAAAAGACCTCTCCATATTGGCCAAAACTAAACTCGATAAAAATTTTAAAGAACAGAAAAAACCTAAGGCGTCAGAAAACAATTCTATGACAGCAAAAGTAAAAAACGAAAAAAGTTAGTGTTTTCATTTTTCTGATCAACGAAATCTTTTAAGTTTTACTCAAACTCTTTCGGGGCATCGAGAAACCATTTTTCGAAAAAAAACAAACCAAAATCGGCAAGAAAATTGCCAAAATCTGCACAGTTGTTAAAACAACATATACGAAATTGAACCACACTTGAGGCTGTTTAACTTTGTTTTTGTTAAAACTCAACGCACTATTCTGTTTCTCAGGATTTTTAAAAAACATTTTGGATCAATTCCTTCCTCTAATTATTTTTGAGACAAAAAAAGTACTTTTTTCAATTTTGGTCAAAAAATGGAATATGGGTAATGGTGAGGTTTTTGAACTCAAATGCACCAGGGTTACAAAAATGTCTACAAAAAAGACCAATTAATGATCCAAAAACGTCAATTCTAAAACGTTGAAGTCTTTCAATTGTTATCTGAGAGGAAGTTAAGTTATGGAATGCATCAAAACAACGCTTCTGAAGCAAAAAAACGGCTATTACCAAAATTTGAGGTCAGTTGGACGAAAATGAGAAAAAACTACTTGAAAAATTTGATTACAGAAAGAAGTTTTTCTAATTGTCTAAAGGAAATAAACAAAATAATATTTTAGTGTCTCTGTGTGCAGGTTGCAAAACCTATTGAAAAAACCTTTTAAAGCACGTTTCTCTGATAATCAATTTTTTTTTAAAATGGGTACCTTGTTCGAGATGTTCATTTGGCCATTTCAAAAAAGTTTTTCCCTAAAGAAGAATGAACTACAATCATACTATTTTTTGGAACTAGTTTATTTTTGAAAAGACCTCTCCATATTGGCCAAAACTAAACTCGATAAAAAATTTTAAAAAACAGAAAAAACCTAATGCGTCAGAAAACAATTCTATGACAGCAAAAGTAAAAAACGAAAAAAGTTATAGCGTTTTCATTTTTCTGATCAACGAAATCTTTTAAGTTTTACTCAAACTCTTTCAGGGCATCGAGAAACCATTTTTCGAAAAAAACAAACCAAAATCGGCAAGAAAATTGCCAAAATCTGCACAGTTGTTAAAACAACATATACAAAATTGAACCACACTTGAGGCTGTTTAACTTTGTTTTTGTTAAAACTCAACGCACTATTCTGTTTCTCAGGATTTTTAAAAAAACAATTATGGATCAATTCCTTCCTCTAATGGTTTTTGAGACAAAAAAAGTACTTTTTTCAATTTTGGTCAAAAAGTGGAATATGGGTATTGGTGAGGTTTTTGAACTCAAATGCGCCAGGGTTACAAAAATGTCTACAAAAAGACCAATTAATGATCCAAAAACGTTAATTCTAAACTAAAACGCTGAGGTCTTTCAATTGTTATCTGAGAGGAAGTTAAGTTATGGAATGCATCAAAACAACGCTTCTGAAGCAAAAAAAAACGGCTATTACCAAAATTTGAGGTCAGTTGGACGAAAATGAGAAAAAACTATTTGAAAAATTTGACAGCAAAAAGCAGCCTTTCTTGTTGTCTCAATTAAATAAATCGATAACTTCACTATAAATATGGAGCATTGACGCTTACAAAAGATTAAAGCATGCAACATAAGCTTTGCCTAAATCAACCTTAACGTTTACAGTTGAGCAAAGTTTTATCAGGACAAAAGCTAAAACAAGTCACAATTTATACTGGAGGAGTATCTGTATTCTGGAAATAGGCTTAAAATGACGAACACAAATAGTAGATTTTATGGCGGCCAAAAAAATGGGGGATCATCCCAAATTGGAGGCCAAGCCTCCAGTTCCGGCGGTCCCGCATTTTTTTTTGAAATTTTTTTCTTCTTTTTTCAAGTTTTACAAGTAAACCCAACTTTTTTGCCAGTAACAAGCACACTGTTGCCTAAACACAAATTTGAAATTATTATTAGTAACCCAAGAAATGATTTTTACACTTTGCTGCAAAACTTAAATAAAAATGGGCAAAAGAGAACAAGAAAAATAAATTTTGGATACAAAAGATGGACCTTATCTCAAGAGACCTCGGCCAACAATTCTAAAATGGATCAAAAACACACACAGTGATAACTTCACTATAAATACGGAGCCATTGACGCTTTCAAAAGATTAAAGCTTGCAACATAAGCTTTGCCTTAACCAGCCTTAACGTTTACAGTTGAGCAAAGTTTTATCAGGACAACAGCTAAAACAAGTCACAATTTATACTGGAGGAGTCTCTGGTTTCTGGAAATAGGCATAAAATGACAAAAACAAATAGCAGTTTTTATGGCGGCCAAAAAAATGGGGGATCATCCCAAATTGGAGGCCAAGCCTCCAATTCCGGCGGTCCCCCATTTTTTTTTGAAATTTTTTTCTTCTTTTTTCAAGTTTTACAAGTAAACCCAACTTTTTTGCCAGTAACAAGCACACTGTTGCCTAAACACAAATTTGAAATTGTTATTACTAACTCAAGAAATGATTTTTACACTTTGCTGCAAAACTTAAATAAAAATGGGCAAAAGAGAACAAGAAAGAAAATTTTGGACACAAAAGTTGGACCTTATCGCAAGAGACCTAGTCCAACAATTCTAAAATGGATCAAAAACACACACAGTGATAACTTCACTATAAATACGGAGCCATTGACGCTTAAAAAAGATTAAAGCTTGCAACATAAGCTTTGCCTTAACCAACCTTAACGTTTACAGTTGAGCAAAGTTTTATCAGGACAAAAGCTAAAACAAGTCACAATTTATGCTGGAGGAGTCTCTGGATTCTGAAATAGGCTCAAAATGACGAACACAAATAGGAGTTTTCGAAAATTTACCAAGTTCCTACAGAGGCATTAGCCTGGTATGTTGCATGAACAAATTGTTCACGGGTATCATTTGCCAGCCTTTTTAAACATAGGTCGAGAAAAATCAAATTTTACCACCAAGCCAATATGATTTCAGACACAAACTGTCAACAATCGACGCAGTTTCGCACTTGACAAGAGCAATCAAGGATAACATCAGCTGCAGTGGCAAATACTATGCCTGCTTCATTGACTACGAAAAAGCGAACAGGAACATGCTGCTTACAAAACTGATAAAAGTGGGGATGCATGGGACCATTATACACAGAACACAATCAGTGCTAAAATGCAACTTCCAGCAGATCCTTGATGAAGATTTCTTGTCAAACGAGATTGAACAGAAAACAGGAGTAGCACAAGGAGACAAATTCTCACCACTCTTGTTTAGTTTATTCATAGCTCATTTGTATTTTGAGCTGAAATGCAAGGGTCTAGATGTTATATTTTACGCTGATGACTTATTACTTGGGAGCTATAGCCATGGCCAACTACAACAAAGTTTGAATAATCTGAACACGTATTGTAGCAGGAACTAGTTGAAACTTAACGTAAAGAAGACAAAATGCAGGAAATTCAGAAGAGGTGGCCGTTTAGCTGTTGATGAACAATTCTATATATCGAAAAGATAAGTTGAATTTACTAACACCTTACTGACATACTGAGAAAACTATGGTAAAGCGGGCAACAATTTCTGCAGCATAGGTTACAGTGTTACTGAGAGAACGGAAAAACGTGTGGTAAGAAACACAACAAACTGCAACAATCAAGATGATTTTTAACGTTTTTCTACAATTTCCTTTTTTTGAATTCCATAAAATTGATTCGTAGTCCGAGACGCCAGCAAGTTTTGCGATGAAAGAGCAACCCACAAGGTTATTTACGCTGTAAATGAGCCTGATTATAAAATTTAAAACCTGTCTTTTGTTGTAAAAATGTGACATCACATTTCGAACAGACAGATGGAATTTGACTGAAATTGTCTACGCTTCTTCTGTAAAAAGCACTCAATTATCTGTGAGTTCGGAATCAATTAAATTTTGTCTTCTGAATTTAGCTTTTGTAAATTTTCTCTAATTTTCAGCAAAAAATGAGAAGCTGAGCACTGTTCTTACGCGAATGAAACGAAAAGACAACTCACCAAAAAAACTTTTTTTTCGAAGCAAAAAAACACAATTCAGGAGTAACGACACATTTTCAGCTTTTTCCTCAAAAAATTGCTTTATCTAGACCTATTATCGGCCATTTTTTTGTGATTGGCAACAAAATTACAAAATACTACCCAAATTTTACTCTAGTCAAATAAGTCATATGACTGTGAGTGAAAATGGGAATCGGGCGAAAACTTAAAATGGTCGAGAAAATAAAAGTGTAATTTGGGCACCCTCGGATCTTAATATGGGTACCTATTTCAAAGCTTAATTTGGTCATCTTAATATGGGTAAGGGTACATTCTGTGGCCAAAGTGTAATATGGGTGAAAAATGGTCCATATTACACTCCTGCTACAGCTACTACTACTACTACTACTACTACTACTACTACTACTACTACTACTACTACTACTACTACTACTACTACTACTACTACTACTACTACTACTACTACTACTACTACTACTACTACTACTACTACTACTACTACTACTACTACTACTACTACTACTACTACTACTACTACTACTACTACTACTACTACTACTACTACTACTACTACTACTACTACTACTACTACTACTACTACTACTACTACTACTACTACTACTACTACTACTACTACTACTACTACTACTACTACTACTACTACTACTACTACTACTACTACTACTACTACTACTACTACTACTACTACTACTACTACTACTACTACTACTACTACTACTACTACTACTACTACTACTACTACTACTACTACTACTACTACTACTACTACTACTACTACTACTACTACTACTACTACTACTACTACTACTACTACTACTACTACTACTACTACTACTACTACTACTACTACTACTACTACTACTACTACTACTACTACTACTACTACTACTACTACTACTACTACTACTACTACTACTACTACTACTACTACTACTACTACTACTACTACTACTACTACTACTACTACTACTACTACTACTACTACTACTACTACTACTACTACTACTACTACTACTACTACTACTACTACTACTACTACTACTACTACTACTACTACTACTACTACTACTACTACTACTACTACTACTACTACTACTACTACTACTACTACACTACTACTACTACTACTACTACTACTACTACTACTACTACTACTACTACTACTACTACTACTACTACTACTACTACTACTACTAACTACTACTACTACTACTACTACTACTACTACTACTAACTACTACTACTACTACTACTACTACTACTACTACTACTACTACTACTACTACTACTACTACTACTACTACTACTACTACTACTACTACTACTACTACTACTACTACTACTACTACTACTACTACTACTACTACTACTACTACTACTACTACTACTACTACTACTACTACTACTACTACTACTACTACTACTACTACTACTACTACTACTACTACTACTACTACTACTACTACTACTACTACTACTACTACTACTACTACTACTACTACTACTACTACTACTACTACTACTACTACTACTACTACTACTACTACTACTACTACTACTACTACTACTACTACTACTACTACTACTACTACTACTACTACTACTACTACTACTACTACTACTACTACTACTACTACTACTACTACTACTACTACTACTACTACTACTACTACTACTACTACTACTATACTACTACTACTACTACTACTACTACTACTACTACTACTACTACTACTACTACTACTACTACTACTACTACTACTACTACTACTACTACTACTACTACTACTACTACTACTACTACTACTACTACTACTACTACTACTACTACTACTACTACTACTACTACTACTACTACTACTACTACTACTACTACTACTACTACTACTACTACTACTACTACTACTACTACTACTACTACTACTACTACTACTACTACTACTACTACTACTACTACTACTACTACTACTACTACTACTACTACTACTACTACTACTACTACTACTACTACTACTACTACTACTACTACTACTACTACTACTACTACTACTACTACTACTACTACTACTACTACTACTACTACTACTACTACTACTACTACTACTACTACTACTACTACTACTACTACTACTACTACTACTACTACTACTACTACTACTACTACTACTACTACTACTACTACTACTACTACTACTACTACTACTACTACTACTACTACTACTACTACTACTACTACTACTACTACTACTACTACTACTACTACTACTACTACTACTACTACTACTACTACTACTACTACTACTACTACTACTACTACTACTACTACTACTACTACTACTACTACTACTACTACTACTACTACTACTACTACTACTACTACTACTACTACTACTACTACTACTACTACTACTACTACTACTACTACTACTACTACTACTACTACTACTACTACTACTACTACTACTACTACTACTACTACTACTACTACTACTACTACTACTACTACTACTACTACTACTACTACTACTACTACTACTACTACTACTACTACTACTACTACTACTACTACTACTACTACTACTACTACTACTACTACTACTACTACTACTACTACTACTACTACTACTACTACTACTACTACTACTACTACTACTACTACTACTACTACTACTACTACTACTACTACTACTACTACTACTACTACTACTACTACTACTACTACTACTACTACTACTACTACTACTACTACTACTACTACTACTACTACTACTACTACTACTACTACTACTACTACTACTACTACTACTACTACTACTACTACTACTACTACTACTACTACTACTACTACTACTACTACTACTACTACTACTACTACTACTACTACTACTACTACTACTACTACTACTACTACTACTACTACTACTACTACTACTACTACTACTACTACTACTACTACTACTACTACTACTACTACTACTACTACTACTACTACTACTACTACTACTACTACTACTACTACTACTACTACTACTACTACTACTACTACTACTACTACTACTACTACTACTACTACTACTACTACTACTACTACTACTACTACTACTACTACTACTACTACTACTACTACTACTACTACTACTACTACTACTACTACTACTACTACTACTACTACTACTACTACTACTACTACTACTACTACTACTACTACTACTACTACTACTACTACTACTACTACTACTACTACTACTACTACTACTACTACTACTACTACTACTACTACTACTACTACTACTACTACTACTACTACTACTACTACTACTACTACTACTACTACTACTACTACTACTACTACTACTACTACTACTACTACTACTACTACTACTACTACTACTACTACTACTACTACTACTACTACTACTACTACTACTACTACTACTACTACTACTACTAAAGACTCTTGGTCAGCCACCACTGACCGACTCTCATTTTCTAGCGACTCTGAATCTGCTACCGCAGATTGTTGTTGTGAAGCTACCAACGCTGGCTTAGCCTCCGCTAAGCTTTTCAATCTTAGCTTCCGGCCATCTTGTGTTTCGAACCAGCCCGCTTTCTTTTTCGTTCCCAGCAGCACCTCCGTGCTGATGGTTAGTCGTGACTGGCTAGATGTCTCTGCCAGGAGTCCTAGTTTGCCTTTATGTGTTCCAGTGAGTATCTCCACGTTCTGTTGGATACTAGGCACTGCAACAACATTTGGGCTGTCGCATTTTACGCCCATATTCTTTGTTTTGGCCACATTAATCTTCAGACCAGCGGCTTCCGCAAGGGCCTCGATTCGATGTAGGTTTTCTTGCACCTCACTGTCTGAGACCCCCACGAGAGCAACATCATCAGCAAAATCTAAGTCAGCCACCAATCTCCCAATGTCTAATCCTCCATACACCGAGTTAGCCAAAATGTAGTTGATGACAAGGCCGAATAGGATTGGGGACCACACATCACCCTGCCTAACGCCCGTTCTGACATCAAATAAGCGTCCTTTCTCACCTTCGGCTTTGACTCGACATTTGAATCCATCATAGCTGTTTCTTATGATGTTTATCACTTTTTGCGGAAGACCATAGTGTTTCATTATCTGGTACATCTGCTCACGATCGACAGAATCGAATGCCGCTCGAAAGTCTATGAAACAAAAGCTAATATCCAATTGAAACGCCATTGATTTCTCTATTATTTGACGCAGGGCAAAGAGTTGGTCGGCGCATCCTCTGCTTTTTCTGAAGCCGCACTGCTCTTCCCTTAAGACGCGATCCACTGAATCTTTGCATCGATTGAGAATAACGGAAGCGAACACTTTGCCTACTACTACTACTACTACTACTACTACTACTACTACTACTACTACTACTACTACTACTACTACTACTACTACTACTACTACTACTACTACTACTACTACTACTACTACTACTACTACTACTACTACTACTACTACTACTACTACTACTACTACTACTACTACTACTACTACTACTACTACTACTACTACTACTACTACTACTACTACTACTACTACTACTACTACTACTACTACTACTACTACTACTACTACTACTACTACTACTACTACTACTACTACTACTACTACTACTACTACTACTACTACTACTACTACTACTACTACTACTACTACTACTACTACTACTACTACTACTACTACTACTACTACTACTACTACTACTACTACTACTACTACTACTACTACTACTACTACTACTACTACTACTACTACTACTACTACTACTACTACTACTACTACTACTACTACTACTACTACTACTACTACTACTACTACTACTACTACTACTACTACTACTACTGTTTCAACACTTTAATTCCAAATATGAAATAAAGGCACGGTTGGCAACAAATACAAACAAAACAAGAAGAGTTATTTGTTTGGTTATTCTGTGAAGTGCTGTACGACGAAATTGTTGAAGGCATTCTTTGACCCGGTTGCTGCTTTCTCCTGCAATCTGGTGAACGATACTTTGTTTCGTACACAGTCTCCTTCGATTTGACTCATCCACGTTTTCCGTTGCCCCCCAGGAGCGCGTCTAGCATGGACGTATTGATCGGGCGGGTCCCAATCGAAGGCACTGCGGGCTAATCTTCCTGGTTCCATTCTCTGGATGTGTCCGTACCATTTTATCCGTTTGAGCATGATCATCGTGGATAGTTGGGGCATTCGTGATCTTGACATAATTTCTTCGTTCGTTGTTTTCTCCAGATATGACACACGTAGAATTCTCCGAAGACAACCACAGTGGAAACTCTCAAGTTTTCTCTCCATTAATTTCGAAAGAGTCCAAGTCTCTGAGCTGTACAGCACGGCTGATAAAACGAGTGCTTTGTACAAATTGCACTTGAGGTGCACGCTGAGCTGCTTGCTCTTCCAGAGATTTTGGAAGTTAGCAAACCGTTGTCTACCTTCTGCAAGTTTGCAATTGACTTCCTGCAGGTCTCCATGCTTGAGGCTGACATATGATCCGAGATACTTGAACGCTTCTATGTTTTCAAACTCGTTTCCGAGAACATCTTGTACTTTGCAGGAAAACACGCGTGTGGCAACTGCTTTAGGTTTGCCACAGTATCTCGATTGGTGAACTTTTCGGCCATTGACTGTTTTGAACTTTCTTTCACACTTGTCACAGGTAAGGCTCGCCTCTAGTTGCTCGAACTTTGACTCTTGTCGACGACATTCTTTGACAAACCGGCTTTGCAGAATCTTGTTTGGTGCACTTTGCGTCCGGTAACTGTACTGAATTGCCGCTGACAATTCTGACATCTTAAAGACTCTTGGTCAGCCACCACTGACCGACTCTCATTTTCTAGCGACTCTGAATCTGCTACCGCAGATTGTTGTTGTGAAGCTACCAACGCTGGCTTAGCCTCCGCTAAGCTTTTCAATCTTAGCTTCCGGCCATCTTGTGTTTCGAACCAGCCCGCTTTCTTTTTCGTTCCCAGCAGCACCTCCGTGCTGATGGTTAGTCGTGACTGGCTAGATGTCTCTGCCAGGAGTCCTAGTTTGCCTTTATGTGTTCCAGTGAGTATCTCCACGTTCTGTTGGATACTAGGCACTGCAACAACATTTGGGCTGTCGCATTTTACGCCCATATTCTTTGTTTTGGCCACATTAATCTTCAGACCAGCGGCTTCCGCAAGGGCCTCGATTCGATGTAGGTTTTCTTGCACCTCACTGTCTGAGACCCCCACGAGAGCAACATCATCAGCAAAATCTAAGTCAGCCACCAATCTCCCAATGTCTAATCCTCCATACACCGAGTTAGCCAAAATGTAGTTGATGACAAGGCCGAATAGGATTGGGGACCACACATCACCCTGCCTAACGCCCGTTCTGACATCAAATAAGCGTCCTTTCTCACCTTCGGCTTTGACTCGACATTTGAATCCATCATAGCTGTTTCTTATGATGTTTATCACTTTTTGCGGAAGACCATAGTGTTTCATTATCTGGTACATCTGCTCACGATCGACAGAATCGAATGCCGCTCGAAAGTCTATGAAACAAAAGCTAATATCCAATTGAAACGCCATTGATTTCTCTATTATTTGACGCAGGACAAAGAGTTGATCGGCGCATCCTCTGCTTTTTCTGAAGCCGCACTGCTCTTCCCTTAAGACGCGATCCACTGAATCTTTGCATCGATTGAGAGTAACGGAAGCGAACACTTTGCCTGGTACTGACAATAGAGAGATCCCTCGGTGGTTCGAACACTCTGACCTCTTTCCTTTACTCTTGTATAATGGGACAATTTCTGCTACCTTCCAGTCATCGGGCAGAACTTCCGTCGACCAACATTTATCTATGATGTCCCAGAGCCACTCGACAATACCCTTGTGTGCTTTCAACATCTCACAGGAAATGTTATCGGGTCCACTTGCCTTGCCATTCTTCAACCTGTGGACAGCTTCAAGCACTTCTTCAAATCGAATTGGGCTCAGGTCAATCGGCAAGCTTTCAGCTGCTTCTTCGGGATCCAATCTCGTACTGCAACTGAATGTTGAGGGATTCAGGAGTTGACTAAAATGTTCCGTCCAGCGTTCAAGTCGTTCCTCTTTCGTCCGTAAGTTGACGCCAGTGCTTGAAACTAATTTGGTCAACTGGGGCCTCCAGTTTCGGCAAATCTGCTGTGATGCCCCAAAAACCTCCTTTAAGTTGCCTCTGTCCGCGAAGCTCTGCACTTCTTGGCCTTTGCGTTCAAGCCATGCCCGTTTGTCTGCACGTAGAGCTTTTCTGACTTCCTTACAGCAGTTTGTGAACTCTAACAACGCCACCGCGCTGCTGTGTTTCTTCAACTGTAGATCAGCTCGTTTCCGGATAAGTTCCAGAGAATCTGGAGAAATCCAAGGTTTGTTCACTCGCTTGTCCGGAAGGAGGCATTTCACTGCTGCTTGGTTCAGGGCTTTTCGAAAATTGTCCCAAGACTGCTCTGTATTCTCGAAATCGCCGCTCTTATCAAGATGTAACTTGACCTCCTGCGTGAATAAGTCACGCGTTTTTTCATCTTGCAGCTTTGCAGAACTGATTCTGGGCGTGAAACATGGCTTTTTAGACAAAAGTTTCATAGATACTTCCGCAATGACCAGTTCATGATCGGTAATTGTGGTTTTCCCTCTTCTGGTCCTCACATTCTTCAGACACCTCTGTATCTCTCTGCAAACAGAATGTGATCCAGCATCTTTTTTCGACAACTCGGATCGGGAGGGTTGTAGGTGTACCGATGCACTTGTCGATGCTGGAACCATGTACCACCTACGAGCAATTTGTGTGAAGTGCAAAATGATAACAACTTTTCCGAGTTTTCATTTTCTTCACCCATTCCAAACGGGCCTCTGCAGCTCATGGTGTCATTCAACTGGTGTCCAGGCTCTGCATTGAGGTCACCGATGACACAAATACGCTCCCTATGTTTGAAGCTGGAAACTAGGTCTGAAAGTTGACTCCAAAACAAATCCTTCTCTTGGAGACTAGCTTCATTCGTAGGTGCGTAGCAGACAACAACAGCTAGATTGGCTCTCCTCCGAGCTGCGAACTTGACGTAGCAAATACGTTCACTTAGAGCCACTTGTTCTACGATGCTGTTTATCAATGACTTCTTTACAGCAACGCCCACTCCTCCTTGTCTCGACTTTACACCAGACAACCACGAGTCAGACAGGTAGAGCTTGTGGTCTCCGAGATCAATTTCTTGCTCCTGCAATCTCGTCTCCTGCACTCCCAGAATATCCAACTTGTATTTCGCCAGATCCATTTTCAAAGCCTCTAAAGATCCGGCTTGGGTCAGTGTTCTGACGTTTAAAGTTGCAATTCTGAGTTGGTTCCTCGGGAGATTCTTAGCACCCCTTACCCGGGACTCGGGGCCATGGTTGAATGTACTCATTGCTTTGGTGTTTGAAGGCTGAGATACGACTAGTTGCGCCACAAACTAGAAGACCAGTGCCTCGTTAGCTCGACCATGTGAGCGGAGAGCCGCAGCACATGACCTACCCCCAGGGGACACCACGTGGAGGTGAGGTTGGATTTTGTCCCCCACTACTACTATACTACTACTACTACTACTACTACTACTACTACTACTACTACTACTACTACTACTACTACTACTACTACTACTACTACTACTACTACTACTACTACTACTACTACTACTACTACTACTACTACTACTACTACTACTACTACTACTACTACTACTACTACTACTACTACTACTACTACTACTACTACTACTACTACTACTACTACTACTACTACTACTACTACTACTACTACTACTACTACTACTACTACTACTACTACTACTACTACTACTACTACTACTACTACTACTACTACTACTACTACTACTACTACTACTACTACTACTACTACTACTACTACTACTACTACTACTACTACTACTACTACTACTACTACTACTACTACTACTACTACTACTACTACTACTACTACTACTACTACTACTACTACTACTACTACTACTACTACTACTACTACTACTACTACTACTACTACTACTACTACTACTACTACTACTACTACTACTACTACTACTACTACTACTACTACTACTACTACTACTACTACTACTACTACTACTACTACTACTACTACTACTACTACTACTACTACTACTACTACTACTACTACTACTACTACTACTACTACTACTACTACTACTACTACTACTACTACTACTACTACTACTACTACTACTACTACTACTACTACTACTACTACTACTACTACTACTACTACTACTACTACTACTACTACTACTACTACTACTACTACTACTACTACTACTACTACTACTACTACTACTACTACTACTACTACTACTACTACTACTACTACTACTACTACTACTACTACTACTACTACTACTACTACTACTACTACTACTACTACTACTACTACTACTACTACTACTACTACTACTACTACTACTACTACTACTACTACTACTACTACTACTACTACTACTACTACTACTACTACTACTACTACTACTACTACTACTACTACTACTACTACTACTACTACTACTACTACTACTACTACTACTACTACTACTACGGCATTTCTGAATTTGGTCCACCAAATCCACGGATTTAGCATACCCCCGCAAACAATGAAAACGCGTTCCAGGTCCAAAACACAAGCCATAAAGTGATAGGTCAACGTATTTGTAGCTCAAAAATCAAAAAAAGCCCCGAAAAAACAGTTCATAGGACCATTTTTAAGTTGATCGAAAATTTTTCAAAATTTCTTTTTTTTTGCGAATTTTGGTATTTTTTTAAACTTTTTCTCACAATTTTTCCCAACAAATTGTATTCAGAATAAAGTACGGCTCACGCACAATCCGTAGCAAATTGATTGATGGTTGTAAATTGAATATTCGAGGATTTATGAACCGAGCGGAGTAGGGTACCAAAAGCGGCCAAACACCACAAAAACTGCGAAATCCAGAAAATGCATTTTCTCCGCAAATACACGTTCTTTTGCAAAAATTTTTTAATATGTGTCCTGTCGGAGTACTTTAAAGCATATTTGGTATTTGCAAGATAGTGCGTAGTCTTTTTAGAAACGACCGTTTTTTCAGCTTTTGATTCAGGTTTGTACTAGTAGACCTCACCTGCAAAACCCAAGGATCCAAAAATAAGTGATTTGGCAAAAATCATCATAGAAACCTGAAATTTTGCATGTGCCTTCCCTTTAGTACAACAAACTCATATGCAAAGTTTTGAAACAAATGATCTTATTGATTTTGAGAAAAAAGGGTTGAAAAAAAAGCGTTCTTAATTTGGGAGGCGGAAGTTTCCCTTAGTCTGGCCACTTCAGCATTTCTCCTGAACCCATGAGAATTTGCCACTAAAACAACTCATTTGAAAGTCGAGATTTTAGGCACATGCCGGAGACAAATGCGGCCATAAAAAAAATGCCAGTGACAGTTTTTTTTTAAGAAGTTGTGTTGATGTCAATTTCGAAATCAGACCGTTCATCAGAAAACTTGAGGCCATTTCAAAGTAATAGTTATTTAACTTTTAAAAAAAGCTGCCTTTGATTGCTGCTGTAATGCAGTGATGGTCTCCTTAAAAAAACAGACCTACAAGTTCTAGAAGGGGGCAAACTGAAACAATTTTTCTGCAAGGAACTCCTAGAATTTTTCATTTTTGAATGATCACTGACACTGACTTAATTCGTTCTACGCCTCGTTTTTTTGCAGCGATCAGGTATTTATTTTTACCGGGATGAGGCTAAAGTAAAAAAAATCTGCAAAAAACGTTTTTGGTGATATTTAGAGCTTTTGATTGCATCAGCGAAATTTTTCTGAATTTGGGTATGGAAAATTATTCCAATTCCAATCCGCTTATATAAAAATACTCTAGGTACTCTAAACGTACCTAAATGGTCCAAAAGCGCAATTTTTATAATCTTAGCAGATTTGTCTGCAAATGGCATTGAAAAAAAAACATGAACCAATGGTTCTGCTTTTATATAAGTATTCGCATTTACTGCAAATCTATAAATCAAAAATATTTCAATTTGCTTTTCTCTAATCAATCCTGTACTTGAGATCTTCTACGCTTAAATTGGACACAAACAAATATGTCCACGTCAACTACAATGTAGGAGCTTTGCAACGATATGTGTTTCATTTGGTTAGTTATTCAATTAACATCCAATATCTTTACTTTTTACAAAAATTTTTAGAAATCAGCACGAAAAATGACAGTTTTGAAAAAAAGTGATACTTACAGCCCTCTTACGATCCCAATTAGCTAATGGCTGCAACAAAGGATTCTTGTCTTCAAAGTGGACTATATATCAATTCACTTGAGTGATTATTCGTTGAGAAATTTTACATCATATACAAATCGAAATTTCAACTCGCTGACCAGTGCTTCTAGGAGACATAAACGCACCTAAACGGTCAAAAAGTGCCCGTTTCTTTTTCCTTGCGCAATTGTCTACACAAGAGCTTTTCAAAACTTTATATAGGGTCATTGTACCAGTCTTAAAAAAGGGCGGACTCAGCCACTATTTACCAAGTCATAATAGCTTCGATTTTTCTTTTATCTTTGAAGCCACTTTAGGTACCCTTGAAGCAATCGTTTACAAAAAATAAAACATACGACTGCAAAGCCTATCTAAAATGCATTAAAATGAGCTATAAAGAACGCAAATTGAGCTAATATTTGTTACGTTCTGAGTAAAACAAACAAACATCGAATCTTGTCTATTTTGGGCCTAAGCGTTCAAAGGGTCGTTTCATGGTCAAAGCGGTCAAAAAACGCATGTTATATTATCATCGCGCAATTTTGTAAACAAGATCTTTTCGAAACTTTATATAGAGCTATTGTACTATTAAAAAAATGGGTAGACTTAGCCAATATTTACCAAGTCATAAACGACTCGATTTTTCTTTTATGTTTGATGCCAATTTAGGTACCCTTGAGGCTTTTATTCATGAAAGTAAAAAAAATGGCTGCAAGTCCTATTTTATGAGCTTTAAAATGAGCTATATATGAAGCAATGTAAAACAATATTTGTTACCTTTTCAAAAAAAACAATCACTAGTTCTATCTTGCCTTTTTTGGACCTAAGCGTTCAAAGAGGCGTTTCATGTTCAAAGCGGCCAAAAAATGCCTGTTTTATTATCTTCGCCCAATTTTCAATACAAAAAAACTTCAAAAATTTATATACTGCAATAATGTCGATCTTAAAATTGGTCAAAAATACCCTCAGGATGACAGAATAGATAGATAACTTGAAAATATTTCGTTTCTCCAGGTATTTTTGCTTCCTAGAGCAAAAGTTTAGAGAAAGAAAGTGCAAATTTATTGTTTTAATATAATCTCCCACATTGAAGAAGTTCAAAAATACAATTTTTAACTCATTGGACGCCTATTTATACACCACAGGATGACAGAATACATAGAATCCTTGAAATTCGTTTCTCCAGGTATTTTTCTCCCTAAAGCAATGTTTTTCCGCAAAAAGCCTGAAAATTTTTATTAGCGCAAAATGACGCACGCAAAAGAGGTTTGTGATGATGGGTCAAAAAAAAAATCCCCAGTGGGCCAAATGGCCCACTGGGGATTTTTTTTTATGTTTTTTGCAAATAATTTTTTTCTAAAAATAGGCAATTTATCAATTGAAACTGAGTTTCGGTGCAAAAATTTGACACTTGAAGGAAATTGGTGGTTAGCACATCTTCTCTCAAGGCCATTTCTTTTCCTGGAAAGCCAAAATGTTTGAGATAAAACAGTGATATCGTGCAAACAGTTCTTCAAAAAAGGATCTCATTGAAAAATTTTTCGAAAACTTTTGTGAAAAGAGTAACTTTACAAATCGCCAAATGCATGAAACACTAATGTAACAAAACACTTGAAACTCACAAATAACAGACTAGTCCAATTGCAGCCAGAACTTCCAAAACAACGCAGAAAACATTGTTTTTTTTAATAGGAACAGTATTTTTTTTCACGGCTCTCCACGTCAAAACGAAATACGGCTGTCTTTCCGTAATACGCCTGGAATTTTTTATTAGCGCAAAATGACGCACGCAAAAGAGGTTTGGGATGAGGGGTCAAAAAAAATCCCCAGTGGGCCAAATGGCCCACTGGGGATTTTTTTTTATGTTTTTTGCAAATAATTTTTTTCTAAAAATAGGCAATTTATCAATTGAAACTGAGTTTCGGTGCAAAAATTTGACACTTGAAGGAAATTGGTGGTTAGCACATCTTCTCTCAAGGCCATTTCTTTTCCTGGAAAGCCAAAATGTTTGAGATAAAACAGTGATATCGTGCAAACAGTTCTTCAAAAAAGGATCTCATTGAAAAATTTTTCGAAAACTTTTGTGAAAAGAGTAACTTTACAAATCGCCAAATGCATGAAACACTAATGTAACAAAACACTTGAAACTCACAAATAACAGACTAGTCCAATTGCAGCCAGAACTTCCAAAACAACGCAGAAAACATTATTTTTTTTAATAGGAACAGTATTTTTTTTCACGGCTCTCCACGTCAAAACGAAATACGGCTGTCTTTCCGTAATACGCCTGGAATTTTTTATTAGCGCAAAATGACGCACGCAAAAGAGGTTTGGGATGAGGGGTCAAAAAAAATCCCCAGTGGGCCAAATGGCCCACTGGGGATTTTTTTAATGTTTTTTGCAAATCATTTTTTTCTAAAAGTAGGCAATTTATCAAGTGAAACTGAGTTTCGGCGCAAAAATTTGACATTTGGAGGAAACTGGCGGTTAGGACATCTTCTCTCAAGGCCATTTTTTTTCCTGGAAAGCCAAAATGTTTGAGATAAAACAGTGATATCGTGCAAACAGTTCTTCAAAAAAGGATCTCATTGAAAAATTTTTCGAAAACTTTTGTGAAAAGAGTGTTTTTACAAATCGCCAAATGCATGAAACGCTAATGTAACAAAACACTTGAAACTCACAAATAACAGACTAATCCAATTGCAACCGGAACTTCCAAAAAAACGCAAAAAACGTTGTTTTTTAGTTGTTTTTTTAATAGGAACAATATTTTTTTTCACGGCTCTCCACGTCAAAACGAAATACGGCTGTCTTTCCGTAATACGCCTGGAATTTTTTATTAGCGCAAAATGACGCACGCAAAAGAGGTTTGGGATGAGGGGTCAAAAAAAATCCCCAGTGGGCCAAATGGCCCACTGGGGATTTTTTTAATGTTTTTTGCAAATCATTTTTTTCTAAAAGTAGGCAATTTATCAAGTGAAACTGAGTTTCAGTGCAAATATTTGACATTTGGAGGAAACTGGCGGTTAGCCGATCTTCTCTCAAGGCCATTCGTTTTCCTGGAAAGCCAAAATGTTTGAGATAAAACAGTGATATATTTTTTTGGCTAAAATCGAAGCCCAAGATCTCCGGAACCGACGTAAAACAACGTGAAAACGCGTGCCCGGCGTATTTGTGGGTGTAATTCTGGTCCACTTCCACGTTCTAGGTCACGGCAAACCTTCATGACAAGGTGGGAAAAAATTTCCCACCTCGCCATGAAGGTTATGATGTTTTGTGTGTTTGGACACAAAACAACATCTACAGAAATTTGATGAAATCGTGAAAAAAGAAAAATTGTTGAAATAACCTCATCCTTTCATACAAGTAGCTCCAGGGACATGAATGGAGCCTAGAAAACACATACTGCACGCTGAAAAACCTGTTCTTTGCGCAAAACACCACTAAGCGATTAAAATTTGAGAAATGTTATGTTTTTCAGTATTCACTGTAAAATTAAACATTCACAAAATTTTTTAGGGAGAAACTAATAACCCCATTAAAGATATGCTTAAAGGGAAGAGAATGCAACCTAAATTACGTTATTTGATTAGTAATTGACAGAGAAATAAGAAGAAAGTACAAAAACTAATTGCCTATTTTATGCGACGAAATAAACTTCGTTCCTCAGCATTTGCAGACTCTACTTGATTATCCAACGTAAGTACTTCAAATAACCCGGGTATTATCTTTTTATAGGCTTGGAACAACGTAAATGATCAAAAAGATACAATTGAGAGAAATTTCTAACTGCCAAACCATTGCTTTCAAAAGAGTGTTTTACTTTTATCAGACAAAAAGTTTGATTAATTTTCATTTCAAGAGAAAAATATTGTTGTTCTTAATTACCAATAGCTAAGAGAAAAATTTCAAGAAGCTAGTGAATGACATTTGATGAAACAAACATTAGCACTTGAAAGAGGCGCCAAAAAACTAAAGAGAGTCAAACAATTGAAAAGCATGTAAGAAAATTTATTAGAGACTTTAATTAACTTTTCTAGTTGTTAATGTGCAGCACAGTCATAGCGCTGCGTTCTTTCCACAAGGGAAGTTGTAGAACGTTTATAAACGTTATGAGGACTATGCTGAAGTGGAAGTTGAGAGTTTGAGTTCACTTGCAACACAAAAACTTTCCTTTGACTTATTAAGGATGAAAAAATGTTAGTTGAAAACTTTTCACTTTATAATCTTAAAAATCAATGAAATGAAGTTTTATACTTTAAAATATGTGCACTGTTGAATTTTTGTCGATTGTGTAACCAATGAAGAGCAAAGGTCTAATGAAAAAGTAGCAAAAACTATCCTTGATCCACTTTACCCTAACTTTTTTACAACTTCTAAAAATCAAAAAGTTTTCAAATTTATTCAATTTTCCCAACTTTGAGCCTTAGTTCTCACTTCAAACTTGTGTAGGGTTCAACGGAGGCCCAATTCTGCTGCAGAATGAGTTTAAAAGGGATTAGAACGTTGTGGGGCATTTGACCAATTAGGAGTTTTGCCAGGTATCTATTTCATCAGAGAAAAATAATGTTATCGCAACAAAAAACGTATGATTGACAAATTTGCCGCAACTTTTTGATTTTTCTCGCTCAACTAACTACTGACAATTTGTTTATAGTACTTGCTATCTAATAACAATTTAAGATAAAGGGACTCTCAGAAAATGCTTTCTACAGAACAAAAAGTCGAATAAAATATTTAAAATCACAATCTGGAACACACTGGATGCTTTTGTTCGATCTTTGTACTACCTGCCACTTCACTCAGTTTTGTTATGAACAGAAAAAATTATTGAAACAATCATGAAAAGTATCAAAAACTATCCGTGATCCATTTTACCCTAACTTTTTTACAACTTCTAAAAATCAAAAAGTTTTCGAATTTTTTTCAATTTTCGTAAAATTTTGAGACTTAATTCTCACCTCAAACTTGTCTAAAACTCAAAAGAAGTCCTATTTGGTTACAGAAAGAGTTTCAAAGGGATTAGAACGTTGAGACTTTCCACCATTTAGGATTTTCGGCAGGTATCTATTTCATCAGAGAAAAATGATGTTATCGCAACACAAAACGTATGATTGAGTATTTCGCAGCAACTATTTGATTTGTCCTCTCAATTAATTACTGACAATTGTTTTTTGTAGTACTTGCTACCTAATGATAATTTAAAATTAAGGGACTCTCAGAAAATGCTTTCTGCGGAACAAAAATTCGAATAAAATATTTAATATCACAATCTGGAAGATTTTTTTATCAAGTTTGGCCGTAAATAACTTTTCTATTACAACGAATGAAGGAAGCAGCCAGCCGGGTAAAACAGAACAGCTCAGTATCATAAAAATGCGACTATGCTGAACACTTTTGAAAGAGTGCTTTAGAGATATTAACAAATTCCTCAAATATACCCAATTTTTCATAATCTTCATGTTTGAACGGTATTTAGGAAAAGTCAATTAGAATGAGTTCTGCATTTCGATATGCTCTTGAAAAACAGTTCAGCTGATTTTCAATTATGTGCCCAAAATAATCAAAAAAAGTTTGCCAGAAATTAAAAATTCTCAAGATTGTTGCCAGATTCTCGCAAGATTTTGAATCTGGATTAAAAAAGTTTCTCTTGATTATCAATTTGGTAACTTGTTTTCATTAGCGATATTGTGTCTCAAAAAAGTTTTCTAGAGTGTTTTTAAATTTATTTTACTTGTTTTCTTGCGTTGATATCTTGCAAGATTGCAGCAAGTATCTTGCAAGTTTTGAATCATCTCAAAATATTCTAGCAAGATCTGAATGCGTTCATCTTTAGGAAACGACTTCACTGATTTGAAAATAAACGCAAAACACGCCAAATAACCCATGAAAACATCATTAGCACAATCTGAAAGACCAAAACACGATGAGATGCTTGCTCGAGAGAATGCCCAACATAATCTTAGAATTCGCCCTACGTGGACAGATACATCACGAGGAAGTCATTTCCTAGCTTCACAACTGCTGCCGACTGCTTCGATTTAAATAGAGGAAAGACATGTTTGTTATAGCTGTTTGTCAAAGTTATGCCTGTTATGTTTAACAATTGACCTGCACTGCCACATAAATTTGGGCGAATTTTTTTTCGTGTTTGGTGTTTGTTAAATTTCTGGTCGAATTTTTGCATTTTAATCATTAAACTTTTGAAAGTCTTGAAAATGAGAAGTGTCTTTCTTTTGTTGTAGTTTCACAACCTTTTTAGCCCAATTTCTGATTCGGCCATCATCCCCATAACACTTACCCAAATTCCAAGGAGTAGTAGGAGTGGAGTAGGAAAATGGGCACCGGGCCAATTCCGAAATTGGTCAAAAAATCCATTTCTGAATTTGGGCAACCCTCTTCTGAATTTGGGAGGCGGAAGTTTTTCGTAAAATGGTCTTCTTAATTTGGGTAAAATGTTTTTCACGGCTATTCTGAAAATGGTCGAAGAAATTGCCCAAATTCAGAAAAGGCTACTACTACTACTACTACTACTACTACTACTACTACTACTACTACTACTACTACTACTACTACTACTACTACTACTACTACTACTACTACTACTACTACTACTACTACTACTACTACTACTACTACTACTACTACTACTACTACTACTACTACTACTACTACTACTACTA
>NW_027450663.1:2500-15000 GCF_964194025.1 Convolutriloba macropyga | reverse complement strand
GGCGGCTCTTCCTCTGCTGAGAAATCAATATATGGACATCTTGAGAACGGCTTTTCCTTGGGAGCTGCATCAAAATCAAATATTTCTTCCTCATCGGACTCAATTTGAGAAGTTTTCCAGAACCCAGGATCAGGTGGTGAAAAGGTTTCTTCATTCTCACTATCCAGTTGTTCAGTTAAATCTCTGGTGGTTTCACATTCACTGATCTCTATATAGGACTTTAGAGGTTTTTCCAAGGGCTGTTTCCGCTTGTGACCAATTTTGTAGTGTCCATACGCGTATGAGCTTATACGGTCACTCAAATAATAACGTTTATCGTCAAATGCGCTCAAAGCAATTTCGTTAGAATCTGTTATATTGAGTGTGTGTTTGTCACTAGTTATAGACGTTACTAGTTTTCTCAATAATGATTTTGATTTGAGCACATCTTTGAACTTATCATGATGAAGTGTCTTTTTAACATGTTTGCTCACACCCTTGGCACTTTGTTTGACTTTCTGCAAAGTTTTTACAGAGTAAGCTTTTGGTTTTAGAAAAACTGCTTCCATCACAATGTCACCATTCAGCTCATCTGATAATTTAAGTGGCACTTTTTTGTTCAATTCACTATGCAAGTGATGATCCTTGGGGTAATCACTCAAATCAAGTACGTGTTTCAGCTGTTTAAGATCTTCGTATATGTCATCCGTCTCAATTTCATAAAAGAGAGAATCAGTGTCACGATACATCACTCGAGCTTTTTTGCCAAACAAAGGCCCCATTTCTTTATAATGAAACCTGTACAGGTGTAGTTTTGACAGATCCAAAATAGCAGCACCCAGATAAGTTGGTTTATTCCACCTGATCTCTTTCTGGCTGAGAGTGATCCCAACAAGGTTCTCTCGAAATATAGTGAACTTCTCAAAATTGTACTTGTTGCAATAAAATTTTGCTTTCTCCTCATTTTCAACAAATATCATCTTGTAACGACATCTCAAATTTTCCATCGTTTTTCCGAAGCATGAATTGTTCAACAGTTTGAAAAAGTTCTTTTCAAAGGTGCTGATACCGGGTTGTTGTCGCAACTTTGTATTCTGCTCAATATAGCACTTCATAAAGTCACTCTGGTTGAACTTCAGAGTCTTATGTAGTCTGGTTACTTGGAGCCCCTGTTGACAAAAAAATTTCAGAACTGAATAATGACATGCATAATTCTGCTTTGACTGAAGCGTTTCCAGAAGCTTTGGGATATGACTGGTCTTGTTTCCCAATTCTACTTGATACTGAGAAAGCATCCCAGCATCGATTTTTAACTTCTCAGCAGCCAGGGGGAAATCATTGTGACAGTCGTGTAAGTTGCTAGGATAATTCAGATCAACCATTACAAAGTACCCAACATCACTTTCGTCAGATGTTTGCATGATCTTGTCCAAGCTGATGTCTGACCATTCAAATCCTCCGGTTGGCAGTTTTTTCATCATTGTTCCACCGTATAAGTTAACGACATCCAGAAAAAGTCCATACGTACTCGGTTTTTTATGATCAAAGTCATGCAAGTATTTGTTGTTAGCTTTCATATACCGTTTTTCACCAATTCCATTCAATCCTCCACGGATGGCTCTCTCACAAAACAACAGCATATCTACATCAGAGAGCAAGTCCAATTTCACTTTAGTTGTTTTCAGCATTGCATCCCATGAAATATTAGGTGCACTATAGTAATGACAGGGGTCTAATCCATATACTTGATCAAATAGTCTCCTGCATTTTTCAAAAACGTCAACCAGAAGAATTACATCAGTTTTCAGATACAACATCAGATAATCACCAAAATTCTTGCATCCAAGCAAATTCCAAACTTTGTTAGCATGTTGAACATCCTCCTCAGAAACATCAATTTGACCAGACAGGGAATTTATCCACTGATCACCATATTGAGGCAACGACTTTTCAGAGAGTTTCTTAAAGCTATCGAGAAACGAATATGGGAAAACTCCTTTCTTTTGCAAAATATCGACATGTTTTGGGAAGTGTTTAGATAATTGAATGTAGTCTTTTGTTTCCAGTGTTTTAACCAACGTTTCAAGACTCCCAGACAAAAAACGAAAGCTGTCCAGAAAACGAAATTCTTCATAAAGTAGCTTTCCATCTTTCGTTTTACCAACAGGAACTAAGAACGAGAATGAGATGTATGTCTCACTGTTGCAAGGTATTACTGTCAATTTTTCTTCCGAGCGAATTTCAATGTATTTCAGTAGATGATGTGCATCGTATTTGCTTAGGTTGTGGAAGAAAATTGGTGTAAAGGTCTGCGTACGAAGTTTCAGATTGCAGCTGTTGTGTGCAACTCCGTATATTTCACCAGTAAAGTGATCATGATGGATTACTTTTTCATCGTTTAAACTCCTCTGACAAATAACACATCTTGTACCCTGATCAATCATTCTCATTCGTTCTTCATCAGATATTATGAGACGTCTATGCTTCTGTTTTCTCTCAGAAATAGATTTGGCGTGCTCTCTGAGCCACTGAAAAAACTCTGTGATGCATTTCTCACCTTCAAAACTGTTATAAACACTTCCACCATTTTTATCAACAGCACAAAAACCTATTGCGCAAGGTTTCTGAGTTTCTTTGTTCAAGGTGTAGCTATTCTCAGGATTTTGGCGGCAGGTGTCATGCTTGAGACTGACAGCCTCTGTGTCGGCATAAATCACGAAGGGAACTGAAAACGTTTTATGCCAGTTTGTAAATTCGATTTTTGAGTCTTCCGTTGGCATAGTAATATGAACAGCTTTATGCTCTCCACATCAATCCAAATGTTTTTCCAGTGATATGTTGTCTCGAAATCCGTGAAGGCAACGTTCGCAAAACTTGTATCGGTGGTGTTCCTTACCACTGAATTGGCGGGCCATGAAAGCGTGAAAGTTCGTTATCAAGCAGTAATGACTAGTAAACCCATCGGTCAGCAAAAGCAAAGGAATAATTTTTTGTGTTTTTATTTTAGACAAATAAAGTGGTAATATTTTGTTTTTCTCGAAACCAAAAACATTAATTCCAATATTGTTTTGTTTCTAAAACTTTGGAACATCCGTCAAAGGCATGAGGAACTCAATATTATCCAAATTGAGTTTGTGCAAACTTGGCATGTATTTGTTTTGCCGTTGTTTATGCTCCTTCTCTGGAAGCACTGAGTATGCAAAACATTTGTTATCATTGTTTCGTATATTCAGTAGAAAATGGTTTCCAACTAAAGCGGATGGTGTAGCAATGTAGCTGCTTCCTCTGATAGGCTTAAATTTGTTGATGTTGATATCCAAGTGATCAATTTTCTGAACAACGGATCCACTTCCACCGGTTGAAAAAATTTGGATTGAATTGTTCATTTGGTCAACCATTTCAAAAATTTCATCATCTGATAGTTCTGTTGTTAGAACTTTCGACTTTGTGTTTGCATGACAGCCTACTTTGGTGTTATCTGTAGGTTTCAACATCTGTACAAAAACAGAGAGCTGAATTTTCAAAGGTCCCCGCGCTGCTATTTTGTTTCTCACGAACAATTTCAGGTCTTCCATATGCTCCGTAACAAAATTAAAGACATCGCTTTGGTTGTCTGCTTGTAATCTGAACGACTGGAAAAATTTTTCGATCGCATGTTTAGCCTTTTGTTGCTCAATCTTGCTTTTAACTTTCTCTGAAACTTCTGTGTGAGTATCATGAGCATCATCCTCATGTCTAGCACACGATGAAGTGTCGCCATAAATTTGTGTACAATGCTCGCACTTTGTGTACGTCTGACATCCATGAACTGTTTTCAAATGACGGATTACATTTCTGCTCGCTGTGAATTTGCTACCGCAAATTCCACATTCATAGCTTGCTGTTTTTTCATATTTTGTGTTATGCTCCTTCTCCATATGCTGTAATAGCTTCTGCTTCTTGTTGTACTTCTTCGAGCACTCGTCACAGTTGAAGGTCTTCATCTAAAACAGAAAAAGTTATATTATTATTTTGATTACTGATTAACACTTTGAAAAAAACTTCTAAAAAGACTCATCCACGGATCATATATTGTATTTTAAGCCACACAAGGAATTTAATCACTTAACCTATTCACTTAAAATTCCTAAGAAATACTATCTATGAAATCGTTGACCTTGACCTTGTATAAGCTTTTGTGGTTTTTAAATTTTGTGAGCTCACAAGGAATAACTTGATTGAAATTCACTCTAACACAATTAATCATGGAAACAATAAGTGTACAATTGATTTAAAAAATTCCAAAATGGGCCAGTTTTTTTAGAAAAGAACCAGTAATTTAAGGAAAAGCGAATATATTTAGACGTTTTGCTTTGTATATTTCTATCTTTAAACTGCTGTAAAAAAAATTTGGTTTTAGTGAGAAAAATAGAAACTTACACTTCTTATTTGTTTGAAATATTGTGCCTGCAAAAAATTAGCTTGGAAGACAATCTGCTTGACTCCAATCAGAGCGACTGGTTTGCAGTTGTTGAATGCTTTAAATTGATTTATCTAACTAAATAACTTGCTTTTATAGTTTTCGTTTGTTTTCTAATTTTTCCATCAAATATTTACATGTATCAAAAATGTTGGTTACGCGTAAACCTCTTCAACGAAGAGGAAACTTTAGCATTTGAAAACTTTTTTACTATAGTTTTTTGCAGGTGATCCCAAATTCTGACAAATATTAGATAGGAATGCAGTTTTGTATGGCAAACATTTATTTTCAAAATACTGAGCTCATACTGATGAAATAATCGGAGACTGAACCACAAAAACATGATAGTCCTCCATTTTGTTTTCCGAAATTGGGTGGTTTGTTTTAGTTTATGATTAAAAAAGTCGGAAACTCACTATATTGCAACCACTTGCAACAACTAGATTCAAGTATTTTATAAGATTAACTTTACTTCCCTAAGATTTTTTGTTGTTAAGTTTTTAAAAATCACAAACATTGGGAAAGAAAAAGAACAACTGATCTGTAGTTGATGAAAGCTTTAAAATGAATGTTTTCAAAGCAAGGGTTGTTTTTATAGTACTCTTGTCTCTCTAAAATGTATTTTTTATTTTTTCTGTGTTGAATTGATTTTTCTTTTTGTGTGGACTTACGCTAAATCAAGATAAGGAACTAATGTTTTTTCATGACAGTTTTGGCAATTTGTTTTAATATACTTGATTTTTGAATTTGAATATAAGTTGGCTGTATAGTTGCTTAAAGTTCGGACTTTTTCTCCTTGATATTTTTTGAGTTGCTTTAAAAACTGTCACACAAATCTTTTACTTACAGACAAATATGTTATCAATAAAGTGTGACAGAATCAAATCGTTGGTAATTTGGATTGCTTTTTAATGCTTTTGAAGTGCAAAAAAACTGAATTTTCAAAATTGATGATCGTGACCTCGGTGTTCGAATTTTCTCACAAGTCAACTGAGAACATTTTTGTGGTTGACGAACACAATTAATTCAACAGTCAACCAAAAGTTGACACTGAAGAGCAAATCAAGTTTTTCATTGTCTCACAAGACACTAATTTATTATCGGACCTTGCAAAGAAAGGATCACAAATTTTAGCTTAAAATGACGAAAACCGAACACATTAAGAAAGCGTCGAAATCCATATAGTTGTCTCAATTTATTTTCAAAGAAAACAAATTTTTTTCAGTTTTGCGTCATCTGGTAAGTTTATCATAAATTTCGAATAGATTGTAAAAGAGCTGTATAGTTTCCTGAAGGAGAAAGGGTTTCTGGTTTGTAGTTTTGTGATTTTTAGTCGCCGCTTTTTATAGCATGGGAAAAAACTGCTTTTTTTTGGTAACGCATAGCATATTTTACCACGCTGATCTTTGTCATACCAGTCAACATTCTGTTTCTGCTCATTTTATTTTGTCAGTTTAACAAAAATTTAACCTTGCAGATCCTCGCACTCAAAATGATATAATGTAAAACAGATGCTGAAATTTTCCGTTGATTACGAAATACGCAACTATTATCTAACTAAATTTCTTTCGGTTCTATAAATTGGTTGAAAATTATTGTTACTACCGATACATATGTAGTACATAACGTTCATAGTTCATACTGTAATTTTGACAAAATTCTTGTTGTTGAATTTCTTTTTCGGTGCTGCCAAACGAATCAGCAAAATAAATGCTTCTTCAAGAAAATTGTCTGAACGTTTTTAATTTAGTTTTTCATTCAAAAACAAAGTTAAAGAAACTCTGTCTTAGTTTATGACATCTAATAAGAACTAGTTTGCTTCTACGGACTGCTGGAAACGTTTATTGACTGCTTAAGGATGGTTTTGAAGAACAACCTCAACAAAAAATCATGAGTAGTTATTTATTGATGAGAAACTTTTGCTAATGTTCAAAATTTTTATCTCAAATTTTCTTTGATTTTTAAATTTAAATAGAAGAACTCTTTGGTATGTGTTTTGTTTTCATATAAATTTCACAAATGTACAGCCTCTAGGAAGAAATTTAGTTTTGTTTTAATATAAGTGAAAGTCTCTAGAAAAGCGCATAGCGGTTTTACTGAACTTTGAAAATTTCTGTTAAAACCCTTTGTTGATTTATAAAAATAAATTACCCTCAAGACAATTTTTTTGGGCTTAAAATCTCTGATGACTCATTGACACGTTTTAAATATTCCTGGACAATTTAATTATGTTTTAGAGTACAAACGGAATTTAGTCGGAAACTTTGGTTGCAATTAATGTTTGTAAACGGCCAACGATAAATAAATAAGACTATATTAGTGCCAATAGTGCTTTTTGGGACCGTTATTTTAATCAAGTAGAATGACTATCAGCCAGCATTTAGCCTAAATACATTGACATTTAGCCTAAATAAGTCTGCCAATGACATTTAGCCTAAATAAGTTTAAGCGAGAAATCTTTGCTATGGTTCAGGAATTCTGATTGAATGACAGGTTTTTTTCAATATTTGCTTTATATATCTCAAGTAGGAAAGTTTTGATTTCATTTTTTTTTTCACAGATGTGAAGTGAGAGAAAATTGAACAAAAGTGGTTTTGGAGAATTTTCTTGGCGAGTTAATTTTTCAACCTAATTTTCAAAACTGCATAATTTTTTACCTAAGGAAAATTCCAATAAATATTCTGTTTTGTATTTCTCGTACACGCAATGAAAATGTTCAGTTGACTTTTGATTACTCATATACAATTTGTAAAGACAACATATCTTTTAAAGTAATTTTGCTTCCCTATTGTGATAACTTTTAATTTAGAAATTTTTCTCTGAGATTTGTAATTTAAGAAGGAAAAAAGATGTAAAATTGATCTTTGGTGACTCATACATATGTTATACGAGCAAAAGTGATGTTTTTTAAAGTGTATTTGTGTTAGTTTTTACTAATGGAACAACTTTTCCTTAAGAAATTTTTCTCTAGGACTTGTACATTAAGAGGAAAAAATGATGTACAATTGACTTTTGATTACTCATACATATGTTATGTGTGCAAAAGTGATGTTTTTTAAAATGTATTTGTGTTAATTTTTACTAATGGAACAACTTTTCCTTAAGAAATTTTTCTCTAGGACTTGTACATTAAGAGGAAAAAATGATGTACAATTGACTTTTGATTACTCATACATATGTTATGTGAGCAAAATTGATGTTTTTTTAAGTCTATTTGTGTTAGTTTTCACTAATGGAACAACTTTTCTTTAAGAAATTTTTCTCTAGGACTTGTACATTAAGAGGAAAAAAATGATGTACAATTGAACTGTGATGACTCATACATATGTTATGTGAGCAAAATTGATGTTTTTTAAAGTATATTTGTGTTAGTTTTCACTAATGGAACAACTTTTCCTTAAGAAGTTTTTCTCTAGTACTTGTACATTAAGAGGGAAAAAAATGATGTACAATTGAACTGTGATGACTCATACATATGTTATGTGAGCAAAATTGATGTTTTTTAGAGTATATTTTTGTGTTAGTTTTCACTAATGGAACAACTTTTCCTTAAGAAATTTTTCTCTAGGACTTGTACATTAAGAGGAAAAAAATGATGTACAACTGACCTTTGATGACTCGTACATATGTTATGTGAGCAAAATTGATGTTTTTTAAAGTATATTTGTGTCAGTTTTCACTAATGGAACAACTTTTCCTTAAGAAATTTTTCTCTAGGACTTGTATATTAAGAGGAAAAAAATGATGTACAATTGACCTTTGATGACTCATACATATGTTATATGAGCAAAATTGATGTTTTTTAAAGTATATTTGTGTTAGTTTTCACTAATGGAACAACTTTTTCTTAAGAAATTTTTCTCTAAGACTTGTACATTAAGAGGAAAAAAATGATGTACAATTGACCTTTGATGACTCATACACATGTTATATGAGCAAAATTGATGTTTTTTAAAGTATATTTGTGTTAGTTTTCACTAATGGGACAATTTTTCCTTGAGAAATTTTTCTCTAGCACTTGTACATTAAGAGGGAAGAAATGATGTACAATTCACCTTTGATGACTCATACATGTGTTATATGAGCAAAATTGATGTTTTTTAAAGTATATTTGTGTTAGTTTTCACTAATGGAACAACTTTTCCTTGAGAAATTTTTCTCTAGTACTTGTACATTAAGAGGGAAAAAAATGATGTACAATTGAACTGTGATGACTCATACATATGTTATATGAGCAAAATTGATGTTTTTTAGAGTATATTTTTGTGTTAGTTTTCACTAATGGAACAACTTTTCCTAAAGAAATTTTTCTCTAGGATTTGTACATTAAGAGGGAAAAAATGATGTACAATTGACCTTTGATGACTCGTACATATGTTATGTGAGCAAAATTGATGTTTTTTAAAGTATATTTGTGTCAGTTTTCACTAATGGAACAACTTTTTCTTAAGAAATTTTTCTCTAAGACTTGTACATTAAGAGGGAAAAAATGATGTACAATTGACCTTTGATGACTCATACATATGTTATATGAGCAAAATTGATGTTTTTTAAAGTATATTTGTGTTAGTTTTCACTAATGGAACAACTTTTTCTTAAGAAATTTTTCTCTAAGACTTGTACATTAAGAGGGAAAAAATGATGTACAATTGACCTTTGATGACTCATACACATGTTATATGAGCAAAATTGATGTTTTTTAAAGTATATTTGTGTTAGTTTTCACTAATGGGACAATTTTTCCTTGAGAAATTTTTCTCTAGCACTTGTACATTGAGAGGGAAAAAATGATGTACAATTCACCTTTGATGACTCATAAATGTGTTATATGAGCAAAATTGATGTTTTTAAAGTATATTTGTGTTAGTTTTCACTAATGGAACAACTTTTCCTTGAGAAATTTTTCTCTAGGACTTGTTTATTAGGAGGAAAAAAATGATGTACAATTGACCTTTGATGACTCATACACATGTTATATGAGCAAAATTGATGTTTTTTAAAGTATATTTGTGTTAGTTTTCAGTAATGAGACAATTTTTCCTTGAGAAATTTTTCTCTAGCACTTGTACATTAAGAGGGAAAAAATGATGTACAATTCACCTTTGATGACTCATACATGTGTTATATGAGCAAAATTGATGTTTTTAAAGTATATTTGTGTTAGTTTTCACTAATGGAACAACTTTTCCTTGAGAAATTTTTCTCTAGGACTTGTATATTAAGAGGAAAAAATGATGTACAATTGACCTTTGATGACTCATACATATGTTATATGAGCAAAATTGATGTTTTTTAAAGTATATTTGTGTTAGTTTTCACTAATGGAACAACTTTTCCCTAAGAAATTTTTCTCTAGGACTTGTATATTAAGAAGAATAAAATGATGTACAATTGACCTTTGATGACTCATACATATGTTATATGAGCAAAATTGATGTTTTTTAAAGTATATTTGTGTTAGTTTTCACTAATGGGACAACTTTTTCTTTAGAAATTTTTCTCTAAGACTTGTACATTAAGAGGAAAAAAATGATGTACAATTGACCTTTGATGACTCATACATATGTTATATGAGCAAAATTGATGTTTTTTAAAGTATATTTGTGTTAGTTTTCACTAATGGGACAACTTTTCCTCAAGAATTTTTCCTCTAGGACTTGTACATTAAGAGGGAAAAAATGATGTACAATTGACCTTTGATGACTCATACATTTGCTATATGAGCAAAATTGATGTTTTTTAAAGTATATTTGTGTTAGTTTTCACTAATGGAACAACTTTTCCTTGAGAAATTTTTCTCAAGGACTTGTACATTAAGAGGAAAAAAATGATGTACAATTGACCTTTGATGACTCATACATATGTTATGTGAGCAAAATTGATGTTTTTTAAAGTATATTTGTGTTAGTTTTCACTAGGGGAACAATTTTTCCTTAAGAAATTTTTCTCTAGGACTTGTACATTAAGAGTGAAAAAATGATGTACAATTGACCTTTGATGACTCATACATATGTTATATGAGCAATATTGATGTTTTTTAAAGTAGTTTTGTGTTAGTCTTTACTAATGGAACAACTTTTTCTTAAGAAATTTTTCTCTAAGACTTGTACATTAAGAGGAAAAAAATGATGTACAATTGACCTTTGATGACTCATACATATGTTATATGAGCAAAATTGATGTTTTTTAAAGTAGTTTTGTGTTAGTCTTTACTAATGGAACAACTTTTTCTTAAGAAATTTTTCTCTAAGACTTGTACATTAAGAGGAAAAAAATGATGTACAATTGACCTTTGATGACTCATACATATGTTATGTGAGCAAAATTGATGTTTTTTAAAGTATATTTGTGTTAGTTTTCACTAATGGGATAACTTTTCCTTGAGAAACTTTTCTATAGGACTTGTACATTAAGAGGGAAAAAATGAAGTACAATTGATCTTTGATGACTCATGCATTTGCTATATGAGCAAAATTGATGTTTTTTAAAGTATACTTGTGTTAGTTTTCACTAATGGAACAACTTTTACTTAAGAAATTTTTCTCTAAGACTTGTACATTAAGAGGAAAAAAATGATGTACAATTGACCTGTGAAGACTCATACATATGTTA
Organism: Convolutriloba macropyga; assembly: GCF_964194025.1. NCBI lineage: Eukaryota > Metazoa > Xenacoelomorpha > Acoela > Convolutidae > Convolutriloba > Convolutriloba macropyga. The sequence goes on along the minus strand of NW_027450663.1, from coordinate 3,950 downwards.
TGTGAGCAAAATTGATGTTTTTTAAAATATATTTGTGTTAGTTTTCACTAATGGAACAACTTTTTCTTTAGAAATTTTTCTCTAAGACTTGTACAAATAAGAGGAAAAAAATGATGTACAATTGACCTTTGATGACTCATACATATGTTATATGAGCAAAATTGATGTTTTTTAAAATATATTTGTGTTAGTTTTCACTAATGGAACAACTTTTTCTTTAGAAATTTTTCTCTAAGACTTGTACAAATAAGAGGAAAAAAATGATGTACAATTGACCTTTGATGACTCATACATATGTTATATGAGCAAAATTGATGTTTTTTAAAGTATGTTTGTGTTAGTTTTCACTAATGGGACAACTTTTCCTTGAGAAATTTTTCTCTAGGACTTGTACATTAAGAGGGAAAAAATGATGTACAATTGACCTTTGATGACTCATACATGTGTTATATGAGCAAAATTGATGTTTTTTAAAGTATATTTGTGTTAGTTTTCACTAATGGAACAACTTTTTCTTAAGAAATTTTTCTCTAGGACTTGTACATTAAGAGGAAAAAAAGATGAACAATTGACCTTTGATGACTCATACATATGTTATATGAGCAAAAGTGATGTTTTTTAAAGTATATTTGTGTTAGTTTTCACTAAAGGAACAACTTTTCCTTAAGAAATTTTTGACTAGGACTTGTACATTAAGAGGAAAAAAATGATGTACAATTGACCTGTGAAGACTCATACATACGTTATGTGAGCAAAATTGATGTTTTTTAAAGTATATTTGTGTTAGTTTTCACTAATGGGAAAACTTTTCCTTAAGAAATTTTTCTCTAGGACTTGTACATTAAGAGGAACAAAATGATGTACAACTGACCTGTGATGACTCATACATATGATATGTAAGCAAAATTGATGTTTTTTAAAGTATATTTGTGTTAGTTTTCACTAATGGAACAACTTTTCTTTAAGAAATTTTTCTCTAGGACTTGTACATTAAAAGGAAAAAAAATGATGTACAATTGACCTTTGATGACTCATACATATGTTATGTGGTACTTTGTTTTGATCCGTGGATGAGTTATATAGGTTGAAATGATGGATGAGCTACATGAACACAAAAGAAGTTTTTTAACTTACTTTGCACAAGTTTTCTGTTTTGAACCACTACTCTTGCTTAGGGTTTCTTGATGCGCTCTGATGATAGACAAACAAAATGCTGTTCCTCTGGTTTCCAGAAGTTCTTTTTTGCTTCCTTATGCCAATTTGTTTTTGAAGCGCTCGGAATTCAAACAAGGTTTATTCCGTCTTTTGTGTATTTGTATTCTCTGCAACTAAGGTGACAAGATGTTGTTACACCCAAATGTTCTTCTTGACACTACTCGTTTTTCTGATAGATCCTTCAAAACTAAAAAAAGATGTTTATACTTTCCGGGTTCCTCAAGGACCTAACTTC